>NC_053028.1:561962082-562053439 GCF_003073215.2 Triticum urartu
ACAAGATACCCCGAAATACTCGTCGTTGTTTCGATAATCCTTTGAGCTTAGTGCCTTGCTGTTCATTGTCACCTGAATACCCAAACGGATAATTCTCGCACTTATCGAGTATCCGCTCATCCCCAGATATTCATGCAGTTCACAAAATTCTTCGAAATACCATTCGGCCTTCCGAAAATCCTGAGCAACCTATTGCTCCTGAAATTCTTTCTTGCTTGCATTATGGTTAATCCCATAAGTATAGTAATCTTATTGGCAACCTTTGTCAATATCATTTCGAGTCCATCGACTCAATATGTTGCGAATGCTCGCAATCCTCACTCAGATCATAGAATTCATCCTTCCAGCTCAGATGTCATTTAAAACGTGAGCTGGTCCTCGGCCAATCAGATTGCCATCGATTGTACCCCTAAGTCTATTCAACTTGTCCGTCCTTGATCAGAGCGTTTGCTCCTGATCCCTTGATTTGAAAATCATAATTCCTTTGTTATTTAAATGTTAAATTATTCAGATGTTCTGTAAAATGATGCATTTGCATTCTTTCTTCCTCTGATTGGGTATCGATACTCACATCAGCTCCATTGTGGATCACCATATCCACTATTGGATTATTATCCGACAATGTCCTTCATAATTAATCACCTTGTGAGTTCTTTCTCCGATACATAATGCCTTTGGTAATTTGTATCCTCTCCTTTTGCCAACCATGCTCTGCTTTCGAGCTGGTAATATTTACTCTCAAAGCTTGTGGTATATGTTTCCACGGTACCCTGACGGGTTGAACCTGTGCCTTCCTTAATTTGTGTGACCTCAAAAGTTATGCGGGTTATACCCTGCTGGCGCTTCGTCAGATAACTTTTCAACACTACAACTTCGAAAAGGGGAGGTAAATGTAAGGTTATGCATTGAAGAAGTGGGAGTCGACCTTGAACTTTGTGTTCATGCCCATGGACACGATGTAGATCTTATTATTAAAGCTTCTCTTAAATTAATTACTCCCTTGGTATAAGTTCATATTATATCTGGGATCTGGCCTTTTTCAATTGTGGTTCCGACCATGTTCTCCTTTAAATAACATTTCTCGTGCAAGTTTAAGCACTTGTCTTCTATGGGGTAATACCCCAGTCCAACCTCTACTTTGATTTGTCGTCGAGTATTACCCCCTGGTATCTCAAGATTATCACGGAACTGCATAACTTATGAGTTCTTCATCAAGTGCTACATTCTCATTGGTTCCAATTTTTCATGGGCTCTAAGTTATTAAACACTCAAAGACACCGATAACTGAACCGAGTCCACACTACGGTTCAACAACTCTTAGTAATCTTCTTTAAGTACGAGTTTGAACTCAATCACGTCATTCCGAGCCTACTTGACTATATCATTATCGTGCCAAATTTTAACTGTGCTACCTGGTCCTTCTTTCCAGAGCACAATTTCGACGATGGGCTAAGCTTACGTCGATCTTCCTTGTCTTATCGTTTCACCTCAAACAACAAACTTGATTTCAAGTTTGTGTCGCACCCATGGTTCCAATAACCTTTTGCTTCATCATTCGTTTGACTTGATGTCATCGCCGACCGATTGCATCTTCATGAAATCTCTCGACAAATGTGTCGTGATCATCAGCAACATCCTGAGCTCTTCCAAGATTTATATCGAATTCTTGATAAGAAATACCATCCTTTGCCCTCGATGATTTGGGTTATCATCGACAACATTATTGCATTCCCTCCAACACAAAACTTGTTTTTGTTTTGTGTTGAACCTTGAGTTCCTTGCTATCTAACTTATGTTATGTTCTACCGCGGAGTATTACCATCTTTGATGTCAAGAACGTTGTGAGGGCTGCTCCACCTCTTAAAAATTCTTGATATAGTAACACTTCTCGCCATCTCCGTTCTTTTCATGTCCCCGTGCTATTTCTAACCGGAATGCCGACAAATGAATTGTGACGTGCGAATTCAAAACTTCTAGCAACCCTATTGCTTAGAAGTTAGTGGTCGACATTTAGTTCTTAGACCATTGGTTATCGAGTCACCATTATACCATTGATCATGCTACCTAAACCCATATTTCGGTTGTACCTTTCAACCAATTTTTAATTATGTATGTTTTGCTCGAGCATACCACATTATACCATTTGATCTGACAAATGATATTTCCTTGTTCACATAATTGTGGAAATCAATCCTTTGGAAATCTCGATGATTTGTTGCTGAGCCTATCAGCCACCTCCTCATATTCTCCTTGGTTTACTGTTGAACTCTTGTGACGGAAATCACTTCATAGTTCATTTCCCGAGAATCTTACATTGTCATCTCGTCAATTGTGTTGCACCTTTTCTTCTCAGGCTTACTAAGTCGGAGGTATCCTGGCACTAATCAGATCTGAATCTAGGTCAGATATGATGGTTGGAACATATTTCCAAGAGTTACAACAATGGTCCTTATGTGACCCGGTAAGGTGATGTCATGCCTAGCACACCTGGCCGGAGGCCCAATTGTTATAGTTTCCCTTTTCAACCAGGCTATCCTTTCTTCCATAGGAAATTGTAAGACTTATTCTATAAGTTCTTCCTGATGGACCCTTTTTGTTTCCAAAGTCTGAACTTGCTTGAAGACCATGTAATGCTATCTTGAAGCATGTTTGTGGTACTCCGATTGTCAACAAGGACATTTGAAGCCAATGCTAAATGTTACCTGCTCTATTATCCAAACACCGTTGCATGGGTAATGTCATGAAATTTCTTTCCCCTTTCCTAAAGAGTTTTTATTATATCCTGCCAAGGATATCATGCTCTGCTTGTCCTTGGGTAGGATATACCCTTGAAATATGTGTTTAAACACAATTTCCTTTCCATTGTCCTGTTTAATCTGATAATCGTATTTTCCCTTCCATTGGTTGGTTTAACGTTTCTTGTGATCTATATGATCTAAGCAGGAATATTCTCCTGCTTATGTAAACACCTCGGTGTATAACTCTGTCAGTAAGACCCTGTTACTATTGCTGATGACATTCTACTATCCACCGATGGAAGAGAACTTTGCCTAATGGTCCGCCTCGTTCAACGAGCAGGAAAATGGTTCTCTTCGTCCCTCGCCCTTGGTATCGATGTTGTTGCCGACATAACTGACAGGCTACCCTCTGACACGCCTTGCTATCGTGGCCATGCAAGATGTCGTCCCCCTTCCTACTTTCAACCACATGGTGGGCCCATAACCCACAGTTCCACAGGATCAAAACCTGACTCTCCTGTACACACCCTGTTGTCGAAGTTATTCCTCGCGCTTGGCTTCGTACTTAATTCACGGGCCACCTTCCTAATGCTCTATTCTGGTATCAGACGCAATACTTACTCTCGCTGCTCTGAAACCCTTTCTCACTCTGGTTCAGACTTCGAGCAACTATCTATCCACTTGGAACCTCTTATTGTACCTTCGTACCTTACTCTTGATGTATTCGATATGTTCAACTCGAGAGATAATCTTATGCTCATTCATGGGTTAACCCCCAGATTGTTTCCCTCATAAGCATTCTGTCGTAGCCGAGCTGCCCCTTACCTATTCGTAAGTACGTTGGAGTTCCCGAGAAAAGAACGACATCATAATGATAACCTGAAGCAGACAAATGAAGACTTCAATGTAATGGATTGACCTCTTCGAGAAGAGCAACCAACACTGAGAAGACCCGTTAGAATTTCGTAACCAAACCCCTTTCCCCTTACTCCCGCTCCTAAATCTCGGGACGAGATTTCTTGTAGTGGAGGAGAATTGTGACGCCCGGATAATTAGGCTACAGTAATCCCACGTTAACGATGCCACGTCACTTTGATTACTGTTAGTAATCTCGCGTTAGTTCGAAACCGATTCAAATTCAAAATCAAAATCAAGCAAACAATAAAAGTTTTTCAAATAATAAAACTAAAATGTTCAATAAATAGTAGATAAATCAGAGGCTATGATAAAATTGTAAACAACATTATTGAAATTTGATAAGTGACTTAAACAACCTCAAACAGTGGCTGAAAACATTATTTACTAACCTTTTTATTAATAAAAAATAAATATGAAATGATAATTACCCCAAACTAGTTTTTGGTGGTAGGATATATTGTGTTGTGAATTGTGGGCCAACTCTCATATTTTACAAGACTTATTTGGTGCCCAAACAATTAGCTAAAATAGAAAAGAAATATAAAAACAGAAAGCAAAAGAAAAACAAAGAAAAGCCCCTGGCCCAACTGGGCTTTAGCCCAGTCGACCGGCCCACAGACGCCGGCCCACCCCACTCCCCTTATCCCCCTCACCGAAACCCTAGCCCGATCCCACTCCCCCCTCCCCCCCCACTCCCCACGCCTCCCTCTCGATCCCATCTGGATCGGGGAGGGGCCCCGACCACGACGCCGCCCGGATCGATCCCGGCGCCGCTCACCACCCTGCCGCCCTCGTCGCCGGTGGCTCGGTCGCTGGCCCCGCCCTCGTCCTCGTGCCCCGTCCCCTCTCCCTCGACGGCGCCCCTCGCTGCGACGGCCGCGGCCGTGCCCTCGACGCCCGACGCCGCCTCGACCACGCCTCCCCGCCCGAACCGCCACCTCGCCGGAGCTGCCCCGCCGTCCTCTCCGTCGCGGCCTCAACTCCTCCCCAAGCCCACTGCCCTTGACCCCACGATCGCCGGTGAGGCCCCGGGCCTCTCCTCTCCCCTATCCCCGTATGCACGCACACGCGCCGACCGGCCTTGCCATGAGCTCCTCCCCTTCTCTCTTCCTCTGTCCGTCACCGCGCCGGACCACCACCACTTACGGGCGTCGACCGCGCTCACTGCGCCCCCCCCGGCGTGTCATCGTGTGTGCCCGCGCCCGCCTCCGTGCGCGTGCACGCACTCGCTCATGCGCCGCGCCGCGCCTGCCCGCATGGCCCCGCCGCCTCCTCCACACCGCTCACTGCCGACCCCTTTCCCCCCGCGTCCCTCGCTTGCTGCCGAGGCCTTCGCTCGAGACTGTGCCCGCTCCGCTCCGGCCACCCCACTTGACGCGCTCCACCGTCCTCCCCGACCGCGGCCTTGCTCCGTCGCCCGCGCCGCCTCTGCTCGTCCCGTGCCCCGCCTCCGCCTCTGGCACCGCAGGCCACCGCCGCGCCGGCGGCCAACCCCGGCACCACACCGCTCGCCGGCGACACCCCGCCGTGCCCTGGTTGCCTCGCCCCCCCCCCCCGGACGGGCTCGACCCTGCACGGGGCGCCCGTAACCGCATCGCGGGCAACCGCACGCCCGCTATGGCCCTAGGCCACTGACCGAACGGGGCCCACCCTGAGAACAAAAAAAAGGAAAAGGAGTTAAAAATAAATAATAAATAAAATTATTAAATTAATTAATTAATTAAAGGATTAATTAACTTAATTAATCTTGCTTAATTAACCTAATTAATTAACTAAACTAATTAATCCTTATTAGATTAGCCTAAGCAGATAACTAAACCCAACTTAAAATAACAAAGTATGACAGGTGGGTCCCACTGGACCCACGCATCAGTTGACCCAGTCAACCCCTGTTGACTGGTGACGTCAGCATGACATCATGCTGATGTCATAAATCCAAATTTTGAATTCAATTAAATAATTAATTAAATTCCAGAAATTAGTAAAATCTTTAGAAAATCATATCTTTTAATCCGTAACTCGGATTAAATTATTTTCAACATGAAAGTTGCTCAGAACGACGAGACGAATCCGGATACGCAGCCCGTTCGCCCGCCACGCATCCCTAGCATAGCGAACACGCAACTTTCCCCCTCCGGTTCATCTGTCCGAAAACGCGAAACACCGGGAATACTTTCCGGATGTTTTCCCCCTTCACCGGTACCACCTCGTACCGCGTTAGGGCACACCTAGCGTCACGTTTTGTCATGTCATGCATCATTATGCATCTGTTTGCATTATATTTATTGTTTCTTCCCCCTCTTCTCTCGCTAGACACCGAGACCGACGCTGCTGCTACCCAGTACGACTACGGTGTTGACGACCCCTCTCTCTTGCCAGAGCGACCAGGCAAGCCCCCCCTTTGATCACCAGATATCGCCTACTCTTCTCTATACTGCTTGCATTAGAGTAGTGTAGCATGTTACTGCTTTCCGTTATTCCTATCCTGATGCATAGCCTGTCCTTGCTATTACTGTTGTTACCATTACCTGCTATCCTACTGCTTAGTATAGGATGCTAGTGTTCCATCAGTGGCCCTACACTCTTGTCCGTCTGCCATGCTATACTACTGGGCCATGATCACTTCGGGAGGTGATCACGGGCATATACGATTTACTTTACACAGTTACATTACCTATGATACTGTTCGGAGATGGGGGCTGAAGGGGCAGGTGGCTCCATCCCGGTAGAGGTGGGCCTGGGTTCCCGACGGCCCCCGATGGTTACTTTGAGGCGGAGCGACAGGGCAGGTTCAGACCACCTAGGAGAGAGGTGGGCCTGGCCCTGGTCGACGTTCGCGGATACTTAACACGCTTAACGAGATCTGGGTATTTGATCTGAGTCTGGCCATTTGGTCTATACGCACTAACCATCTACGCGGGAGTAGTGATGGGTATCCCGGCGTCGTGGTATCAGCCAAAGCCTTCGTGACGTCAGCGACTGAGTGGCGCGCGCCGGATTGGACTGGAACGCCACTAGGCTATGTCTGCTTTCGGCCACGTACGCAACGTGCAGGTGTGCTAAGGGCGATGGGCCCAGACCCCTGTGCGCATAGGTTTAGACCGGCGTGCTGACCTCTCTGTTGTGCCTAGGTGGGGCTGCGACGTGTTGATCTTCCGAGGCCGGGCATGACCCAGGAAAGTGTGTCCGGCCAAATGGGATCGAGCGTGTTGGGGAATGTGGTGCACCCCTGCAGGGAAGTTAATCTATTCGAATAGCCATGATCTTCGGTAACAGGACGACTTGGAGTTGTACCTTGACCTTATGACAACTAGAACCGGATACTTTATAAAACACATCCTTCCAAGTGCCAGATACAACCGGTGATCGCTCTCTCACAGGGCGACGAGGGGAGGATCATCGGTTAGGATTATGCTATACGATGTTGCTTGGAGGACTTCAGTCTACTCTCTTCTACATGCTGCAAGACGGAGGCTGCCAGAAGCGTAGTCTTCGAAAGGATTAGTTATCCCCCTCTTATTCTGGCATTCTGCAGTTCAGTCCACATATGATACCCTTATTCCATTTGATACCCATGCATATGTAGTGTAGCTCCTTGCTTGCGAGTACTTTGGATGAGTACTCACGGTTGCTTTCTCCCTCTTTTCCCCCTATTCCTTCTACCTGGTTGTCTCAACCAGATGTTGGAGCCCAGGAGCCAGACGCCACCTTCGACGACGACTCCTACTACACCGGAGGTGCCTACTACTATGTGATGCCCGCTGACGACGACCAGGAGTAGTTAGGAGGATCCCAGGCAGGAGGCCTGCGCCTCTTTCGATCTGTATCCCAGTTTGTGCTAGCCTTCTTAAGGCAAACTTGTTTAACTTATGTCTGTACTCAGATATTGTTGCTTCCGCTGACTCGTCTATGATCGAGCTCTTGTATTCGAGCCCTCGAGGCCCCTGGCTTGTAATATGATGCTAGTATGACTTATTTTATTTGTAGAGTTGTGTTGTGATATCTTCCCGTGAGTCCCTGATCTTGATCGTACACGTTTGCGTATGATTAGTGTACGATTAAATCGGGGGCGTCACACAACTGGGCTCCACTACTGATCAACTAGAAATGGAAACAACATAACGAACACAATCTTCATCGAGCTCCTCCTTTAGCTTGGTTGCGTCACCTGCACGGTTTCATCGGCACCTGCAAACTGGTTTTGGAAGTATCTGTGAGTCACGGGGACTCAGCAATCTCACACCCTCGCGATCAAGACTATTTAAGCTTATGGGTAAGGTAAAGGTATGAGGTGGAGCTGGAGCAAGCGTCTAGCATATATGGTGGCTAACATACGCAAATGAGAGCGAGAAAAGAAGGCAAAAGCACGGTCGAACAACTATGATCAAGAAGTGATCCTAGAACAACCTACGTCAAGCATAACTCCAACACCGTGTTCACTTCCCGGACTCTGCCGAGAAGAGACCATCACGGCTACACACGCGGTTGATGTATTTTAATTAAGTTAAGTTTAAGGTTTTCTACAACCGGACATTAACAAATTCCCATCTGCCCATAACCGCGGGCACGGCTTTCGAAAGTTCAAATCCCTGCAGGGGAGTCCCAACTTAGCCCATCACAAGCTCTCACGGTCAACGAAGGATATTCCTTCTCCCGAGAGATTCCGATCAGACTCAGTATCCCGGTTACAAGACATCCTCGACAATTGTAAAACAAGTCCAGCAACACCGCCCGAATGTGCCAACAAATCCCGATAGGAGCTTCACATATCTCGTTCACAGGGCACACTCAGATGAGACATCCTACGAGTAAAACCAACCCTCAAGTTGCTCCGAGGTGGCCCTGCAGTCTACTCGGTTGGACCAACACTCAGAGGAGCACTGGCCCAGGGGGGTTAAAATAAAGATGACCCTTGAGTCTGCAGAACCCAAGGGAAAAAGAGGCTAGGTGGCGAATGGTAAAACCAAGGTTGGGCATTACTGGAGGAGTTTTATTCAAGGCGAAATGTCAAGGGGTTCCCATTATAACCCAACCGTGTAAGGAACGCAAAATCCGGGAACATAACACCGATATGACGGAAACTAGGGCGGCAAGAGTGGAACAAAACACCAGGAATAAGGCCGAGCCTTCCACCCTTTACTAAGTATATATATGCATTAATTAAATAAGAGGTATTGTGATATCCCAACAAAATATCCATGTTCCAAACATGGAACAAGCTCAAATCTTCACCTTCAACTAACAACGCTATAAGAGGGGCTGAGCAAAGCGGTAACATAGCCAAACAACGGTTTGCTAGGACAAGGTGAGTTAGAGGCTTGGCTTAACAATATGGGAGGCATGATAAGCAAGTGGTAGGTATTGCGGCATAGGCATAGCAAAAGAGCGAGCAACTAGCAAGCAAAGATAGAAGTGATTTCGAGGGTATGGTCATCTTGCCTGAAATCCCGCAAGGAAGAAGAACGAGTCCATGAAGAAGATAAACGGACGTAGACGAACGGGTCCTCACAAACGCGACGTTATCGGAACCAACCCAAAGAAGCACACAACATAGTAAACAACCAACACATGAACATGGCATGACATGCGGGATGCAGTATGTGATGCATATGCATGATTTGCAAAGGAATGATTAAACCTGGCCTCAACTTGGAAAACCAAAAGTGCCACTAGAAAGGTGAGATCATTTCGGTCAAATCGATATAAAGATCACCGGAATTGGATGCACGGTTTGGAAATGGCAAGCAAAACAAATATGGCACCGGTCTGCGATAAACAGCAAGTAGCCATCTAAATGCATCAAGATAAATATGCTACAGCACTCAAACATGGCAACAAAATACATGGCAGGGGTCCACTCATGAAGCTTGACAAAATATGAACACTGAGCTACGGCTAATTCATCAATTAACAGGTTCAAACAAGCATGGCAAAAGAGCAAATGATAATAGGTTTTAGACTTAACATGGCAAAGCAAGGCATGGCATGAAGCTACTCAAAGCACTTAACAAAAGTCTTTTAGTGACCATGAGCCAAAAGGGATCAGAAAATACAATTGCAAGCATGTGAACATAGCAAAAACATAAACAGATTCAGACTTAGTGAAAAACTGGAGCATGCAAAACAGTTAACAAGTAGGCATGTTTACAAGCTCGATGCACTCACTACGAGGCATTGCATGACAAACTAAGCATACACCCATCAAGAAGACATGGCATAGAAGCTAGACATGGCAAGAACAACAACATAGCACGCACGGATCAACAACAACAAGCTTGGGAAAATTGCTAAACATGTTAACAATCTGCCAGGAACATTTTATAGCAAAAGTAGAGCTCGATTGACTCAAGCTAGGGTGCTCCATAAATGCAAACAAAGACATGTATGTGTAGAGCACCACAATATTAACAAAACAACCTTACTGATCATCCTCAAAAGAGGCACGGTTCACTAGGAAACAACATGAACATATGGCATAAAAACAATATCAGGACAAGGACTTAGTGAAATTCGAAGTCCCTGAAATCAGCATCATTGAGTAAGCTACTTTGCATGCTTGTGCTAGTCACCACATAGAACACAAAAATACATGGCATACACCCCTGTACAGATGGCATGGCATTCTACAAAACACATGTAGAGCTCAGGATCATAGCATGCATAAATTAATCATGGCAAAAATGACAAAAGGTCATTTGCTGAAACAGATCTGACATATTCATCACATAGCCCACTTCCAACAGCATTTCGGGCATCAAGATTAGCTCAAATGAAAATGATGCAATGAGATGAAATGATGTACTCGTTGAGATGAATATTTTGATATGCTACAAGCGCGAATCGGAGCTACGATGACAGAGTTATGATGCGATGAAAATGCTCAAAAAATACTGAAATCTGTGGAACTTAGTGAAACTTGGACCTCTCGGGAAAAGTCAACCCGGGATGAAGCGGTGCGGGACGGAGGGATCCGGATCGGAGGGAGACGTTTGATTGGAGGGATGGGTGGATCTGATCCCGATCCACCAGATCTGATCCGGGAGGAACTCCGGCGAGGCGTGGCGCGTTCCGGCGATCGTCGGCGACGAGGAGGAGGCAGCGGGGAGGCGCGGGGCCTGCGGAGAATTCCGGCCAGCGGCGGAGCTCGGCGAGGGAGCTCGTGGCGGCGCTGCGCGGAAGCCGAGGCCGGACGGCGAGGTTGCCGGCGAACGAGCGGCGAAGGGCGCGGTGGCCGGCGCAAGATGGCGGCGGCAGCCTCGGGTGGCGTTGCGGGCGCGGCGACGACAGGAGCTGGGCGTCGGGGCGACTTCCAGGCGGCGGAGATGGCGGCATGGGGCGGAGCTCCGGCGCATGCGGCGGCGGTGTCCGGCGCCTCTCCGGCGAAGTCCGGTGAGGGGAGGCGGTGGTCGGCGGACGCCGGACGACGGGAAGACGGCGGCGCGGTTGGTGAGGAGGCGCGGCCCGAAATGGCGGCGGGGAGGGCCGGACACGGGCCCGAGCGGGCCGCGGCGGAGGGGACCGACCGGGTACACGTGGCACGCCCTGATTGGGCGCGGGCGGCGGCGGCGGTTGAAACGGACACGTCCGCCAGCGAGGTTTTTGTCCGGCACGCGAGGAGAGGGAGGGATTTAGGGTTTGCCCGAAAATTTCGGGGAGTGACCTTTAAATAGAGGTAGGGGGAGTTAGGAGGCTCCAAATGAGGTGCGGTTTGCGGCCACGCGATCGTGATCGAACGCTCTAGATGATGGAGGAGGTTTAGGTGGATTTTGGGCCACTTTGGAGGGGTGTTGGGCTGCAACACACACGAGGCCTTTTCGGTCCCTTGGTTAACCGTTGGAGTACCAAACGAAGTTCAAATGGTACGAAACTTGACAGGCGGTCTACCGGTAGTAAACCAAGGCCGCATGACAAGTCTCGGTCCAATCCGAAAACGTTTAACACTCGCCCACGAAAAGAGGTAGAAAGGGACACCGGGTGACATAGGAGCGCCGGATTGCAAAACGGACAACGGGGAAAATGCTCGGATGCATGAGACGAACATTATGCAAATGAAATGCACATGATGACATGATATGAGATGCACGACACGCAAGGAATGACAAGGCAACAACAGCGAATAACTGAAAGACACCTGGCACATCGGTCTCGGGGCGTTACACGGGGCGTCGGCCATGGAGGGGGGAGAGAGGGGGCGGCGGGAGGGACATGGGAGGGTTTGGGTGAAATGGCGCCAAATGGGCGTGGGGGGGTTTGGTTTCTCCTACCGACAGACGAGTCAGGGGAGGACAAACGCGCGCATCCCACCCGTCCGCACGCTGTCCGTTTTACCCCAAAGACCAGCGCAAATTTGGGCCGGGATGGGTCGAAAGCGGACACAAAACGAACAAAAATCCATTTACGCCCGCGCGCTGGACCGTCTCGTTTGTCACTTTTACCCCAAACGAACAGGAGCCGACGAATCGCGCGGTGGAGTTGGCCCTCAAACATCGGGCACTATCAGCGGCCGGCCGGCTCTTTCGAGGTACGCAAGAAACCAAACGAGTGGATTTCTTCTCAAGCAAGTATTTTGCTTGGCAGTAGCCACCCTGAGCGATTGGGCATCCTGTGGCGAATCGTTTCGCAATATTTGTCCTTTATCTTTTCTGCCAAAGCGCCAAGCCAAGCGTAATGTACTATCTAAAAAGACAGAGATTGTTGTCCACGGACACTTTATTTTAGTTTGAGATGACAGATGGAGATATATGGACCTCATGAATAATATGCTCGACTATATCAGAGATATATACCTCTGGTCTTCTTTTCTTCTTTCATATGGAGAGGACTTGTCGTTCTTGAATCATGTCCTGCTTAGAAAAAATATTTATCTTTTGTTCTCTTCCTGGTAGGGTCTCATGATCCCATCCCGTTCCCTGGGATAGTGATGCGAGAAAACTATCAAATCACGCTTAATGAACTTTTGGATAATCTCAAGATCCGGACGAATCCACAGATTTAACCAGTGGTATGTGCCGGGGCTATTCTTTCTTCCAGAATGGTTATGCTTAATTTCATTTATTTTTGCAAAGGTCAAACAAATCTAATAATCAACTGTTAACAAAGTTAGTATCATATCTACATATTGGCTGAGTGCTAACATACGCGTGTGGCCTGCGGATTTGGCTAACTGGGCAACACACATTGGACGCGTAAAAGAAATGTTGTCCCCACATGTTAGCCACCTCAAATCACTAAAAGCTGAGAAGTGGAATTAGCTTTCTAAAATGTAGTGCAACGCGGTAGTAGGAAAATTAAAATGTAGGGCAGCATGTCACACCTTTACAGATAAATAGTGCAAAGTGAAATCATTATATGCTTAAATAGACAAGGGACTTCCTCCTTTGCTATTTATTTTCCGTTCTTCCTGGAGAGGACTCCTCTATCTTGAACCATGTCCTAGTTACTTTCTCAAAAGATTTAGAAACATTATTTATCTTTTGTTCTGGTCCTTTTAGGGTTTCATTTCATTCCGTGGTAAAGTGATGCGGAATGTTACAAATCATGTTCAGTTAACTTTTGGATTATCTCAAGAGCCGACGGACCCACAGATTAACGAATGCGGGTTATTCTTTCTTCCGGAATGATTAGGTTTAACCTTTTCTTTCACAAAGAGCCAAACTAATATATTCCAATCACGAGTAACTAATTTTCTAAAAGACACCCAAAGGGCATCTTATATGTGATAAATATTAAGAAAAATAATAATCAGTACAATGGACAAACAATTGAATACAAAAAAGATCAGTGAAAAGTAAAATTACATTAAAAATCATACTCCATCCATTCCAATTTACAGTGTGCATAGATCCTAGCACCAATATCAATGCATGTGCTGGCTGTTGTACTGGATGCAGGTTTGTCTCATTCTCATGTGCATGTGCTGCTGTAAAACACCCATAATTTCAGCTAAAGGTAATGGCTGTTCAAAACTGCATGCACGCACTATACTGTCGAATTTGGGTCAAAAGCTAATACACACTATAAAATGAAATGGAGTACTAGACTTCTTCTTCCTTCAATTGTACGCCAACTGTTAGACATTGAAAATTTCATTGAACCAATGGTAAAGTAAAGAGACACCTGCAAACGCCCTCAACATACCAAGTTTTAAAGGCCTTAGTCACTGGCTCCATGAGACAAAATCTAGAAACCGCCGAAGTAGCATGCATCAGTTAGAAGAGCGCCCCCACATAGTACATGCTTGCAATCCATCACCACCAGTTAAGAGGGATGGACACATAGAACCATGCTGCAAAACAACAAGGAAGAAACATCGTAGTCGCCACACTAATAGTTAGCCAATATCCCTGCTTGAAAGACACACCAACTATCAAGATATAAAGAGAGCCAACATATCTAGAGAAACCGGATCGAATGTCGTCGAGGTAGGAAGAGACCGGAGAGCCTTATTCTAATACGTTCTCGCAGCCACCACCTCGTCAACTTTGCTAGGGAAACAAAAAGGCACAGAAAATAAGACATATGAGTCCCCACTCCTCTTGCCCGCGACAAGGACTCCGAACAAGAGATAGGAGAGGGACAAAGGCGGCGGCGATGGCATGTAGCAAACTTCTGGCCGCGGCAACTAGGGTTGGGAACCCCTGCGCACCACACACCATCCACACTGATTTTATTGCCTTAAAATGTAAATACCACATCGTTGGTACCGTTAATAAAGCTAGCTAGCACCATATTTAGGGGAGGGGCATTTTGGCTCCGGAAGCATTTGCTCCCAGATGAACAATACCACACAAAGAAACTGTTAAAATGTTTTTTAATTGAATTTTTTTATGGATGTTCATGTTAGTGTCGGAAGCATGCTTGACAATTTTTCATATGAAATGGAGAGTAGTGTTTCGTCGGTGAGAAAAAAATAGAGATGACATTTGGTGTTCAAATTTGTTTTTCTTTTGCACGGGCCAAATGTTTAATCTTTTTGCCTAAACTTTGCAGTAAGCATTTGGATGCGACTATAAATATGTAAAAAAATTGTTGGGATTTTTTGACATTCCAAAATTATTTTTCACGCGCAGGAGCACGTGCTCCCAGGAGCCAAATTGGATTTCCGCATATTTAGAGATTAGGTGAGAGCTGACATAAGGTGCAATGTGTAAGAGAATTAAAACCTAATGCAACATGTCACCCTTTTATGAATACATGGTCCAAAGTTGAAATTTTTTCCCGAGGAACATTGTATGCTCACAACACGCTTACATAATCACCTCTATGAACACACACACACTCTGTCTATGTGATCTCCGAAAGACTAACCCGACAAATGTCAGATTGATGAAGTCATCCAAGCACCTCGTAATCAACAAGCACAAAGAATAGCATCAAAAAACTAAAATAAATCAAGAAAATGTATGAGAACTCATGCCACTCTGCGAACATCTTCGAGAGACTAAGTCGACAAATATGCAGATTGGCAAAGTCAATTCGGACCCTTGTAATCTACAAACATATATAACTCTAAAGATAAATCCAGAAAATATACGAGAATCAATACGAAGTCTAGCCACTTGAATTCAGATGGGTTGATTCCACCAAAAGAATCCGAGCCATGTAAGCTATGCTTAATCTGTTGCGAAAAGTGAAATTCACTTTTTTAACTACTATTTCCTCTGTAAAGAAATATAAAAGCATCAACATCATTACGAGACTTGCTCCTCCTCTTCTCTTTGTGTTAGCTCACTGGAGACCGCTCCTCTATCTTGAACCATGCCATGCTCCCTAAGTCTCATCATACCGATTATATGCACACATCTCTCGACATATGGCGTCGGTAATGATTTAGTGAACAAATCAGCAAGATTAGCACCGGACTTAGCATGCAAGATTCTCACCTCGTTCTTCTGCATCTCATGTGCATAGAAGAACTTAGGATTAATATTCTTTGTGGGATTACTCTTCACATAACCATCTGAATGTGTGCAACACAATCAGTATTATCTCCAAAGATAATGGCAGGGGTTTGTACGGTGCTTAGCCCACATGTCTGCTGAATGTGGCCGATCATTCGTTGAACCCATACACACTCTCGTGATGCTTCGCATAGTGCTATGATTTCCGTCGTGGAAGTCAATACAAGACACGTCTTGGAAGATTTCCAGGAAAACACGGTTCCACACCACAAAGGAAAACATATCCAGTCTATGACTTAGAAGTATGTGGGTCCAACAGACACCCAACATCAGCATAGCCTATAAGAGATAGGTCTTGATTCCTTCTAAAACAAGCCAAGATCTTTGGTCCCGTACAGGTAACGGAAGATATCCTTCACGCTTTTCCAATGTCTCTTGGTAGGCTCAGAACTGTACCTACCAAACAAATTGACGGCCAACACAATGTCCAGCCGTGTACAATTTCCAAGGTACACGAGTGCTCCAACTGCACCCAAGTGAGGAAACCCCGGTCCCAGAATTTCCTCCCCCCCCCCTCTTTCCTTAGGCCTGAACGGGTCCTTGTCTTGTTGTAAAGATCTCCCGATCATTGGGGTCTTAGAAGGATATGTCTTGTTAAATCTAAATCTTTCCAATACCTTCTAGGTGTAGGATCGACTGGTGCACTAGAATCCCAACAAGGGAATAATCAAGTTGCAGACCCAGACATATTGGTTTATCCAAATCCTTCATCTCGAATTCCGACATCAGGTAGGAACTCGCTTCCTCAATATCCTCAGGTGTACCGATTATGTTCAAATCGTCCACGTACACCGAGATTATATAGAATCCATCTTGGGGTAGCCATATAAAAACACATAGGCAATCTTTATTGCTTGTGTAGCCCTTCTGATGAAGGAAATCGCTTAGGCGATTATACCACATCCTGCCAGACTATCCGAGTCCATACAATGCCTTTTGAAGTTGAACATTGTATAGACACATGTTTGCTCTATCATGGTTCGGAACAGGGATACGTTCATATACCTTCATGTACATGTTCGAATCCAAGTTACCATAAAGGTAAGTAGTGACAACATCCATTGGTTTCATTTTCAAGTCCATATTTACTGCCATTGAGATCAATTATCTAAAGGTAATTCCATCCATGACTGGGAAATGAGTCTCCTAAAAATCGACACCTGGTCGTTGAGTGAACCCTTCAGGGACGAGCTTTGCTTTGTACCATACTACCTTATTATTTTCATATCTCTATTGACCAATAACCCACTTATGGCCAACAGGGCGTATGTGGCGAGGAGTTAGACAAACCAGTCCAAACACCTTCTTTTTGTTGAGAGATAATAATTCGGTAGTAATTGCCTTCTGCCAATCTTTCCAATCCGACCTTTTCTTGCAATCAGCGAGCATGTTAGGCTCAGGGTCAAGATCTATTATTGAGGAAATTTTCGTAGCAAAGTTAATGTCATCAATCATCGTTGCTCAGTTCAGGGACTCCCCTGTATAAATATAATGTATGGCCATTTCGTCATGGGGCGCATCTGGCGCTGACCCTTGCTCTACCAAATTTCCAATTCTAGGAGCAAGGTCCTTTAGCTTTCCCGCGCCGATGTGTGCGCACACATCTCCGCTGGGTGTTTCCTCTATGGGAAAGTTTAAGTCCGAAATTCCATGCACTGAATTTTCCGTACTTGTGCCAGGCTATGTTGGAAAAGGCAGTGCCTAGGAGGTTCTTAGGCACGCCTAGGCACTAAGCGATGGCCAAACGCCTCGCCTAGGGCATAAATGGGAGTCTAGGCAGGGTAAGCAACAAATTGTTTACCCAAGCGAGAAATCATTGCCACATTGCACTAAAATGCCAAACATGACACACTCAAATGGTAGTAGCTAGTAGTTAACTTATTTATCTAGCCTAAATTAACATCAATACACATATAATAAGCCCAATAACCCTGATAGTAGAAGCTATATTACCGCCTAGGCCACGCCTAGGACGCTTAAGCACTGCCTAGGCACTAAGTGAAGGCCAACCGCCTCACTTACGCCTACTGCTTTTTCCAACCTTGGTGTCAGGTCTCATACTGGCTCTCCATTTCACTTTGGGGCACTTTCGTCACAGGTTGTGCTAAATCTCTCTTATCCTTTTTCGTCAGGCGTCCCTAAGTACTTCGGATTTGAGAAGCTGGGTTTCTCGTCCTTTAGGCCTATGGACAGGGGCGGGTATTGATGAAGCTATGTACCTATGGTAGGGTCATGGATCTGTCATACATACCCTCCCCAAGGACATCTCTACAAAGAATCAAAAGCAGTCGAAGAGAAACCATCATCCACTCGACCATGAAGATGTGCTCACTCGACCACCTTGAAGACACTCGACCACCAGAAGATGAGAAACCCCCCACTCTGCAACGGTCGGGACTTAAACCATAGCTTTATGGGCACTTACAACACTTTATTGCAGACGTTACCAGTAACACCCCTCCTTTATGAGCATTGAACCTTGTGTAACGGAGGGGAGCTGGGGTCCTGTCGCACTCTATATAAGCCACCCCCTCCTCTGGGACAAGGGTTCGCACTTTCTGTAATTCACACACATATATTCAGTCGACCGCCTCCGGGCTCCGAGACGTAGGGTTGTTACTTCCTCCGAGAAGGGCCTGAACTCGTAAAACTCGTGTGTACAACTCCTCCATAGCTAGGATCTTGCCTCTGCATTCCTACCCCACTATTCTACTGTCAGTCTTAGAACCACGACAGTTGGCGCCCACCGTGGGGCAGGTGTCTTAGCGACTTGTTGGAGAAGTTGCAATTTTTCCGATCCCCTTCATCATGGTTTCAGGCGGAGGTTTGGCTGAGGGCCGCGAGATCCGTCTCGGCGCGCTCGTGTTTGTTGCCGACGACTCCGCTTGGCTTCAGGAGGCTCCACTCGACGTCGACGCGCTCCCCGCTCGCGGGGCGACGCACTTTCGCGCGTGCATCCGCGGCGTCCTCCTGCGGCAACCGTCGACCCAGTATCAGTCGACTCCATCAGCTTTCCCCCTCCCTGCGGCTCGTCGGAGCAAACGCTCCGGTTGGTAGAGGCTTCAGCGGTGGGTGAGGCATGCGGTGGCCCGCCAGTCGGCCACCCCTCAAGTCGTGGCGATCGAGCCCGACGAAACTCTCTACGGCCTGTTCGATCTGTCGACTAGCTCCGTAGAGACCGCATCTGAGTGCGACAGCAGCGACCCAGCGGCTGAAGTTCTGATGGTCAATGGACCACGCAGCCTTCCTGGCTTCAACCGTGAAGACGGAGGTGACGGGAACGGCGATCCGTCACACGTTCACGAGGAGTACCGCCCCGAACCCCTCTCCTCGCAGCAGAGGGAGGAACTTCGCCGCCGGAACATGGATGCATTGCATACTCCTATAGTTGGAGAAACCCCTGAGGCCCAGGCCTTGGAGCAGGAGCGCTTGGCCAACCTAGCTGAGCGCACTCGACTGGAGAACCTCCAGCACGCACTCGACGATCGTGCTCGGCAGCGTGCTCCCGAATCCAGTCGACGCCAGCTTTTTCCTCCTCCGACTCAGGTATACCGAACCCCGATCCAGAATCTGGCTACTGCTGCCCGGATAGCGGAGTCGATCCAACCCTCCCAGTCTGAAGCTGGTCGAGGTCTGGTGCAGATCCGAGCCTTGCTCTGGGCTGCGGGAGAACACAATACGGTTGTATCTCAGTCGCGGGATAGGATCCACAGCAGATCCGTGATGGCAAACACAGTTCAGTCGGCCCATAGCCCAAGATCGCCTCCGAGGCATGAGGGACGTGGGGATCGACGAGATCAGTACAGAAACCGAGAGCAGTATGATCGCCGAGTCGATCGTGATGATCGCCGTCGAGTGTCCATGCCTCCCCCAAGGAGAGGGTCGTACGTGCCTAAGCAGCGTGAAGACAGACGCCCTCATAGTGTTGGGCGAGGTATTCCAATCGACCCAGGGAGCCAGGCTTTGATGCGAGATCTATTCTCGTGCAGGACTTGGTCGACAGAAACATACCTCACCGAGAGGGCCATGATAGAGATCCACAAACCAGGAACAGGGTGCATGTCTCTGGTCCAGAATGCTTCAGCAGAGCTATCAGAGCTGCGGTGATTCCCCCCAACTTCAGGTTGGCGTCTGGAGTTAATAAGTTCACCGGAGAGTCCAAGCCTAACACTTGGCTTGAATACTACTGAGTGGTTGTCCACATTGGTGGCGGCAATGATGAAGTGGCCATGAAACACCTTCCTCTGATGTTGGAGGGCTCAGCTAGAGCATGGCTGAATCAGTTAGCGCCTGGCAGCATCTATACTTGGGAAGATCTCGCTCGAGTGTTTGTCAGAACATTCGAGGGCACTTGCAAACGGCCGGCAGGTTTGACAGAGTTACAGTGTTGTGTTCAGAAGCCGAATGAAACTTTGAGGGATTATATCCAGAGATGGATCACCCTACACCACACGGTAGAAGATGTGTCGGATCATCAGGCAATTTGTGCCTTTAAGGAAGGCGTCAGGTATCGAGAGTTGAATATGAAGTTCGGCCGGACAGGAAATATGACTCTGGCTCGGATGATGGAAATTGCTACCAAGTATGCCAATGGTGAAGAAGAAGAAGAGCGACTCCGGAGCGGCAAGCACAAAGTAGTCGCCCACGAAGCCGGAGGAGGAAACTCCGGTCGGAAACAGAAGCGCAAGGCCGAGCCAGCTGCTCCAGGTGAAGCCTTGGCTGTGGTTCAAGGAAAGTTCAAGGGGAAGCCCAAAGGGCCGTGGAACCCCAAGAAAGTAAAAGATCAAGATGGGAATGACGTGTTGGATCTGCCGTGCCATATCCACACCAAAATAGATGAAGAAGGTAATTTCATTTACCCGAAGCACACCACTCGGCAGTGTCGGCTCCTAATCCAGCAGTTCCAAGAGAAACATCCCAAGGAAAAGGAGAAAGAAGCAGACAAGGCTGAGGATGAGGAAGAGGATGATGATGGTTATCCCCACGTGAATTCCACTCTGATGATTTTTGCTGACGTTGAGAGCAAAAGTCGATTGAAAGTCATCAATGGGGAAGTGAACATGGTCGCTCCGGTGACACCCAGTTACTTGAAGTGGTCACAGACTGCCATTACATTCGACCAATCTGACCATCCAGCGCACATAGCCACCCTTGGGAGGCAAGCACTGGTGGTCGACCCGGTGGTCGAAGGCACTCGACTGACAAAGGTCCTGATGGACGGTGGAAGTGGCCTGAACATACTGTATGCAGAGACGTTGAAGGGAATGGGCATTCCGATGTCCAGACTCAGCGAAAGCCATATGAGTTTCCATGGGGTCATTCCAGGCAAGAAGGCTACATCCCTCGGTCAGATTGCACTCGACGTGGTTTTCGGTGATTCCAAAAATTACCGCAAAGAAAAGTTGACATTTTAAGTTGTGGATTTCCAGAGTGCTTATCATGCAATTCTGGGCAGGCCAGCTTATGCATGGTTTATGGCTCGACCATGCTACGTGTACCTGAAACTGAAGATGCCTGGTCCCAGAGGGGTGATCACTATCTCTGGTAATCGGAAGAAGGCAGAGGAGTGCTTCCAGAAGGGCTCAAAGATCGCCGATGCCCAGATGGCCGTGGTAGAATTGCAAGAATACCAGAAAAATGCAGACCCGAGTGACTTGCTGCGAGCCAAGAAGCCAGCCACATATTCGGCATTCCAGTCGTCTGGTGAAACAAAGTCGATTCACATTCACCGACAGATCCCAACGCAGCTCCGACTCACATTTCAACTACACTCGACTCCAAATAGGAAGAAGCGCTCATCCAGTTCCTCCGTGAGAACTGGGACATCTTTGCATGGAAGCCTTCTGACATGCTGGGTGTTCCCAGGGGACTGGTTGAGCTTCGATTGCGAGTCGACCCGAAGGTGAAACCAGTCAAAGAGCATCTTCGACAGATCGCCGTCTAGAAAAGGAAGGCAATCGGTTAAGAGGTGGCTTGGCTTGGCAGCTGAGTTTATCTAAGAGATTTATCACTCCGAGTGGTTAGCCAATGTTGTCATGGTCCCAAAGAAGGATGACTCACTTCGCATGTGTATTGATTTCAAGCATATCAATCGGGCCTGCCCGAAAGATCACTTCACTCTCCCTCGCATTAATCAGATAGTCGACTTGACTGCAGAGTGTGAGCGTTTGTCCTTTTTGGACGCCTACTCCGGGTACCACCAAATCCGTCTGTACAGACCCAACGAAATAAAGACAGCTTTCATCGCCCCATTTGGGTGCTTCTGTTATGTCACAATGCCATTCGGTTTGAAGAACACCGGAGCCACATTCATGCGGATGATTCAGAAGTGCCTGCTCACTCAGATTAGTCGGAATGTGGAAGCATACATGGATGACATTGTGGTCAAGTCACGTAAAGGTTCCGACCTACTGACTGACCTTGCTGAGACCTTTGCCAACCTCAGAAGGTATGATATCAAGCTCAATCCATCAAAGTGCACGTTTGGAGTTCCAGGCGGAAAGTTACTCGGTTTTCTTGTTTCCGAATGAGGAATCGATGCTAACCCAGAGAAGGTAGGCGCTATACTCCAAATGAAACGCCCTGTGCGTGTGCGTGATGTCCAGAAGCTTATTGGTTGCTTGGTGATACGTCCATTTTGCATCATGCTTTTATATCGATATTTATCGCATTATGGACTGTTATTTCACTTTATATCACAATACTTATGGCTATTCTCTCTTATTTTACAAGGTTTACATAAGGAGGGAGAATGCCGGCAGCTGGAATTCTGGGCTGGAAAGGGAGCAAATATGAGAGACCTATTCTGCGCAACTCCAAAAGTCCTAAAACTCCACGGAACGTCTTAAAAGAAATAAAGAAAAATCCATGCCAAAGATGAAGGCCAGGGGGCCCACACCCTTCTCACGAGGGTGGGGGGCGCCCCCCCCCCCTAGGGCGCGCCCCCCTACCTCGTGGGCCCCCTGGTGGGTCTCCGACGTCCATCTTCTCCTATATGAAGTCTTTCGATGAGAAAAAAATAAGAAGCAACCTTTCGGGACGAGGCTCCGCCGCCACGAGGCGGAACCAATCTAGAGCTCCGGCAGAGCTGTTCTGCCAGGGAAACTTCCCTCCGGGAGGGGGAAATCATCACCATCGTCATCACCAACGCTCCTCTCATCGGGAGAGGGAAATCTCCATCAACATCTTCACTAGCACCATCTCATCTCCAAACCCTAGTTCATCTCTTGTATCCAATTCTTATCTCAAAGTCCGGGATTGGTGCTAGTAGGTTGCTAGTAGTGTTGATTACTCCTTGTAGTTGATGCTAGTTGGTTTATTTGGTGGAAGATCATATGTTCAGATCCTTTATGCATATTATTACCCCTCTGATTATGAACATGAATATGCTTTGTGAGTAATTACGTTTGTTCCTGAGGACAAGGGAGAAGTCTTGCTATTAGTAGTCATGTGAATTTGGTATTCGTTTGATATTTTGATAAGATGTATGTTGTCTAGCCTCTAGTGGTGTTATGTGAACGTTGACTACATAACACTTCACCATTATTTGGGCCTAGAGGAAGGCATTGGGAAGTAATAAGTAGATGATGGGTTGCTAGAGTGACAGAAGCTTAAACCCTAGTTTATGCGTTGCTTCATAAGGGGCTGATTTGGATCCATATGTTTCATGCTATGGTTAGGTTTACCTTAATACTTTTGTTGTAGTTGCGGATGCTTGCAATAGAGGTTAATCATAAGTGGGATGCTTGTTCAAGTAAGAACAGTACCCAACACCGGTCCACCCACATATCAAATTATCAAAGTATCGAACGTTAATCATATGAACGTGATGAAAACTAGCTTGACGATATTCCCATGTGTCCTCGGCAGCGCTTTTCCTATTATAAGAGTTTGTTCCGGGTTGTCCTTTGCTACAAAAAGGATTGGGCCACCTTGCTGCACTTTATTTACTTTTTTTACTTGTTGCTCGTTACAATTTATCTTATCACAAAACTATCTGTTACCACTTATTTCAGTACTTGCAGAGAATACCTTGCTGAAAACCGCTTATCATTTCCTTCTGCTCCTCGTGTGGTTCGACACTCTTACTTATCGAAAGGACTACGATAGATCCCCTATACTTGTGGGTCATCAAGACTCTTTTCTGGCACCGTTGCCGGGGAGTGTAGCGCCTTTGGTAGGTGGAATTTGGTAAGGAAAAATTTATATAGTGTGCTGAAATTTACTGTCACTTGTTACTATGGAAAGTAATTCTCTGAGGGGCTTGTTCGGGGTATCTTCACCCTGTCCAGTAGAGCAAAGAGTTGCTCCTTGACCTACTGAACCTATTAATGAAACTCCTTTTGAATTTCCTGTGGCTATGATGGAAAAACTGCTAGCTAATCCTTTTACAGGAGATGGAACAAAACATCCTGATGAGCACTTAATATATGTGGATGAAGTTTGTGGATTATTTAAGCTTGCAGGTATACCCGATGATGTTGCTAATAAGAAGGTCTTCCCTTTATCTTTGAAGGGAGACGCATTGATATGGTATAGGCTATGTGATGATATGAGATCATGGGACTATAAAAGATTAAAGCTGGAATTTCATCAAAAGTATTACCCTATGCATCTTGTTCATTGTGATCGCAATTATATATATAATTTCTGTCCTCGCGAAGGAGAAAGCATCGCTCAAGCTTGGGGGAGGCTTAAATCAATGCTATATTCATGCCCCAGTCATGAGCTCCAGATAGAAATAATTATGCAAAAAATTTATGCTCGGCTTTCTGAAAACAATCGCAACATGCTCGATACTTCTTGTGATGGCTCTTTTATGATGAAGACTATTGAATTCAGATGGAATTTATTGGATAGAATTAAACACAACTCTGAAGATTGGGACCTCGACGAAGGTAAGGAGTCAGGTATGACACCTAAGTTTGATTGTGTTAAATCTTTTATGGATACCGATATTTTCCGTAAGTTTAGCACTAAATATGGACTTGATTCTGAGATAGTAGCGTCTTTCTGTGAATCTTTTGCTACCTATGTTGATCTACCTAAGGAGAAGTGGTTTAAATATCATCCTCCCATAGAAGTAAAAGTAGTTGCACCTATTAAAGTTGAAGAAAAGATGGTCACTTATAATGATCCTATTGTTCCTACTTCTTATATTGAGAAACCACCTTTCCCTGTTAGAATAAAGGATCATGCTAAAGCTTCAACTGTTGTTCGTAAAAGCAATATTAGAACTTATACACCTCCTGAGCAAGTTAAAGTAGAACCTAATATTGCTATTGTTAAAGATCTCTTGTCTGATAATATTGATGGGCATGTTATTCAGTTCGAAGGTGAAACTGCTAGAATTGCTAAACCGTGTGATAAGGATAAACATAGACCTGTGGTAGGCGTGCCTGTTATTTCTGTTAAAATAGGAGATCATTGTTATCATGGCTTATGTGATATGGGTGCTAGTGCTAGTGTTATACCTCATGACTTATACAACGAAATTAGGAATGAAATTGCACCTGTTGAGTTAAAGATATTGATGTTACTATTAAACTTGCTAATATAGATACTATTGCACCAATTGGAATTGTTAGAGATGTTGAAGTCTTGTGTGGGAAAACTAAATATCCTGCTGATTTTCTTGTTCTTACTTCTCCACAAGATAGCTTTTGTCCCATTATATTTGGTAGACCCTTCTTACATACTGTCAATGCTACCATTGACTGCACTAAGAATATTGTTACTGTTGGTTTGGATGATATGGTTCATGAGTTTAATTTCTCTAAATTTAGTAAACAACATCGTGAGGAAGAATTACCTAGTAAGGATGAAATTATCGGTCTTGTTTCTATTGCCGTACCTCCTAGTGATCCTTTAGAGCACTATTTGCTAGACCATGAAAATGATATGTTCATGAATGAAAGAAGGGAAATAGATGAAGTATTCTTTAAACAGGAACCTATTCTGCAACACAATTTGGCTGTTGAAATTTTAGGAGATCCTCCTCCACCCAAGGGTGATCCCGTGTTTGAGCTTAAACCATTGCCTGATAATCTTAAATATGCTTATCTTGATGAAAATAAGATATATCCTGTTATTATTAGTGCTAACCTTTCAGAGCATGAAGAAGAAAGATTATTGAAAACTCTGAAGAATCATCGTGCTGCTATTGGATATACTCTTGATGATCCTAAGGGCATTAGTCCCACTCTATGTCAACATAAAATAAATTTGGAAGCAGATGCCAAACCAGTTCGTGATCATCAACGACGTCTGAATCCTAAAATGAAAGAAGCGGTAAGAAAAGAAATACTTAAGCTTCTGGAGGCAGGTATAATTTATCCCGTTGCTGATAGTGAGTGGGTAAGTCATGTCCATTGTGTCCCTAAGAAGGGAGGTATTACTGTTGTTCCTAATGATAAAGATGAATTGATTCCACAAAGAATTATCATAGGTTATAGGATGGTAATTGATTTCCGCAAATTAAATAAAGCTACTAAGAAAGATCATTACCCCTTACCTTTTATTGATCAAATGCTAGAAATATTATGCAAACATACACATTATTGCTTTCTAGATGGTTATTCTGGTTCTCTCAAATACCTGTGTCATCTAGAGATCAATCAAAGACTACTTTTACATGCCCTTTTGGTACTTTTGCTTATAGACGTATGCCTTTTGGTTTATGTAATGCACCTGCTACCTTTCAGAGATGCATGATGGCTATATTCTTTGACTTTTGTGAAAAGATTTGTGAGGTTTTCATGGATGACTTTTCGGTCTATGGTTCTTCTTTTGACGATTGCTTGAGCAATCTTGATCGAGTTTTGCAGTGTGAAAAAACTAATCTTGTCTTGAATTGGGAAAAGTGCCACTTTATGGTTAATGCAGGTATTGTCTTGGGGCACAAAGTTTCTGAAAGAGGTATTGAAGTTGATAAAGCCAAGGTTGATGCTATTGAAAAGATGCCATGTCCCAAGGACGTCAAAGGTATAAGAAGCTTCCTTGGTCACGTTCGATTTTATAGGAGGTTCATTAAGGACTTCTCAAAAATTTCTCGGCCTCTGACTAATTTATTGCAAAAAGATATACCATTTGTCTTTGATGATGATTGTGTAGAAGCATTTGAAATACTTAACAAAGCATTAGTCTCTGCACCTATTGTTCAGCCACCTGATTGGAATTTACCGTTTGAAATTATGTGCGATGCTAGTGATTATGCTGTAGGTGCTGTTCTAGGGCAAAGAGTTGATAAGAAATTAAATGTTATTCATTATGCTAGTAAGACTCTAGACAATGCTCAAAGAAATTATGCTACTACTGAAAAAGAGCTTTTAGCAGTTGTATTTGCTTATGATAAGTTCAGACCTTATATTGTTGATTCTAAAGTAACTATTCACACTGACCATGCTGCTATTAAATACCTTATGGAAAAGAAAGATGCTAAACCTAGACTTATTAGATGGGTTCTCTTGCTACAAGAATTTGATTTGCATATTGTTGATAGAAAGGGAGCTGAGAACCCCGTTGCAGACAACTTATCTAGGTTAGAAAATATTCTTGATGACCCACTACCTATTAATGATGACTTTCCTGATGAACAATTAAATGTTATAAGTACTTCTCGTAGTACTCCATGGTATGCTGATTATGCTAATTATATTGTTGCTAAGTTTATACCACCTAGCTTCACATACCAGCAAAAGAAAAAATTCTTCTATGACTTGAGACATTCCTTTTGGGATGACCCACATCTTTATAAAGGAGTAGATGGTGTTATTAGACGTTGTGTACCTGAGCATGAACAGGAACAGATCCTACGCAAGTGTCATTCCGAGTCTTATGGAGGACAACACACTGGAGATAGAACTGCACATAAGGTATTGCAATCTGGTTTTTATTGGCCTACTCTCATCAAGGATGCCCGTAAGTTTGTCTTATCATGTGATGAATGTCAAAGAATTGGTAATATTAGTAGACGTCAAGAAATGCCTATGAATTATTCTCTAGTTATTGAACCGTTTGATGTTTGGGGCTTTGATTATATGGGACCTTCTCCTACCTCTAATGGATATACACATATTTTAGTTGTTGTTGATTACGTTACTAAGTGGGTAGAAGCTATTCCAATTAGTAGTGCTGATCATAACACTTCTATCAAAATGCTTAAGGAAGTTATTTTTCCGAGGTTTGGTGTCCCTAGATATTTAATGACTGATGGTGGTTCACACTTTATTCATGGTGCTTTCCGTAAAATGCTTGCTAAATATGATGTTAATCATAGAATTGCATCTTCTTATCACCCACAGTCTAGTGGTCAAGTAGAGTTGAGCAATAGAGAGCTCAAATTAATTTTGCAAAAGACAGTTAATAGGTCTAGAAAGAATTGGTCTAAGAAAGTTGATGATGCATTATGGGCATATAGAACTGCATACAAAAATCCTATGGGTATGTCTCCATATAAAGTGGTATATGGAAAAGCATGTCACTTACCTCTCGAACTAGAACATAAGGCATATTGGGCTATTAAGGAGCTCAACTATGATTTCAAACTTGCCGGTGAGAAGAGGTTATTTGATATTAGCTCACTTGATGAATGGAGAACCCAAGCATATGAAAATACCAAGTTATTTAAAGAAAAAGTTAAAAGATGGCATCACAAAAGGATACAAAAGCGTGAGTTTAATGTAGGTGATTATGTATTGCTATACAACTCTCGTTTAAGATTTTTTGTAGGAAAACTTCTCTCTAAATGGGAAGGCCCCTATGTTATCGAGGAGTTCTATCGTTCCGGTGAAATAAAAATCAACAACTTCGAAGGCACAAATCCGAAGGTGGTAAACGGTCAAAGAATCAAACATTATATCTCAGGTAATCCCATAAATGTTGAAACCAATATTATTGAAACCGTAACCCCGGAGGAATACATAAGGGACACTTTTCGGAATGTTTCAGACTCCGAAAGGGAATAGGTATGTGGTATGGTAAGTAAACCGACTCCAAAACAATTTCTAAGGCAATATTTCTCCGTTTTGGAACATTTAGAAAAATAAAAAAATAAGTAGCAGTGCGGGAAGTACACGAGGGCCCCACGAGGGTGGTGGGCGCGCCCTACCCCCCTGGGCATGCCCCCCTACCTCGTGAGCACCTCGTGTGCCTTCCGGACTTCATTTTCTTGTACGATACGTATTTTGGTTGGTAAAAATTCATTATATATTCTCCCGAAGGCTTTGACTCCCGTATCACGCAAATCTCTTCTGTTCTTGTTTCGAGCTGTTTTCTGTCAGGCTTTTCAAGGCCAGGCATCATGTCGTCCCCCTCCTCCAACAATGGTGACAACAATGCTTGGCTAATGAGGATATATTTGAAGGGGGAAGAACCCACGAAGGTCAACAAGGATGAAAGGATCAAGAAGGCCATGGATGATCAAGCTCCGGCAGCAAAAGACATCCTTCAACTTGATCATAACCTTCTTACCCCAACTGAGGTTGAAGCTTTCAAGATAATTGAGTTAGCTCGTATACAGAATAAGTATCTCACACAAGAAAATATTTTGTTGAAGGAGCATATTGTCGCACTCAAGGGCATTATCCGCAAGCTGGAGGACCTCTTACGCTCGATGTGCGATTATCCATCACCACCACCTTCTTCACCGACCAAGGAGATATAATCACATGGGTATGGGCACTCCCCTTGGCAACTTCCAAGCTTGGGGGAGGTGCCCCGGTATCGTATCACAATCACATCTCCTATCTTTACCGTTTTTCTTAGTTCGATCCTATTAGTAGTATCTTGATCTAGTAGAATAAAGTTTATGGCATGATCTAGTTTTGAGTTTTGTTTTATGATCTCTCTATGTAATTGAGTCCGTGAGTTATATATAATAAAGATTAGTGTTGAGTCAAGGGCCTGACTATTGTGCCATGATCTTGGGTGAATAAAAGAAAAGAGAAAAAGAATAAAAAGAAACAAAAAGTTCATATTGATCTTATTGAGAGTAATGATTTCACACAGAAAGAGTATGATGATTAAAAGTTGTTGGGAATTGGCAGACATAGCTTTGGTCATTGTTGCAATTAATAGGAAGTAATAAGGAAAGAGAGGTTTTCACATATAGATATATTATCATTGACATATTTTATGATTGGGAGCACTCATTAAAATATGACATGCTAAAGAGTTGATGTTGGACAAGGAAGACAATGTAATGAGTTATGTCTTTCTTATATCTGAGATAAAGTATGTTGTCATGGTTCCTCTAACTTGTTGAGCTTGCCTTTCCCCCTCATGCTAGCCAAATTCTCAGCACCAAGTAGAAATACTACTTGTGCTTCCAAATATCCCTAAACCAGTTTTGCCATGAGAGTCCACCATATCTACCTATGGATTGAGTAAGATCCTTCAAGTAAGTTGTCATCAGTGCAAAGCAATAAAAATTGCTCTAAATATGTATGATTGATTGGTGTGGGAGAAATAAGCTTTATACGATCTTGTGATGTGGAAGTAATAAAAGCGACGGACTGCATAATAAAGGTTCATATCACAAGGGGCAATATAAAGTGAAGTTCTTTCGCATTGAGATTTTATATATCCAACCATAAAAACGCATGGCAACCTCTGCTTCCCTCTGCGAAGGGCCTATCCTTTATTATTATCTTCTACCTTATGCAAGAGTCATGGTGATCTTCACCTTCCCTTTTTCATTTCATCCTTTGGCAAGATGTTGGAAAGAACATGATATATATATCTAATTGGATGTAGGGGAGCATGAACCATTATTGTTGACATTACCCTTGAGGTAAAAGGTTGTGGGGCAAAACTATAAGCCCCTATCTTACTCTGTGTCCGATTAAAACTCTGTAACCACAAGTATCGCGTGAGTGTTAGCAATTATGGAGGACTAAATGAGAGTTGAGTATGTGGACTTGCTTTTTAGCTCTGACATAGACTCTTTCCGATGTTATGATAAATTGCAATTGCTTCAGTGACAGAGATTATAGTTTGTTGGAACCCAATAAGGTTTATGATTTATACTCTTGCATTGTGAATAGATCATCACTTGAACATAAGTAATCATATGACAAAACCTATATATGTTGTTGTTATAAGAATAATCATGATGCCTGCATGTCCGTATTTTATTTTTATCGACGCCTCTACCTCTAAACATGAGGACATATTTATTGTTATCGGCTTTTCTCTTGAGGACAACCGTGGTCTAAGCTTGGGGGAGTTGATACGTCCATTTTGCATCATGCTTTTATATCGATATTTATCGCATTATGGACTGTTATTTCACTTTATATCACAATACTTATGGCTATTCTCTCTTATTTTACAAGGTTTACATAAGGAGGGAGAATGCCGGCAGCTGGAATTCTGGGCTGGAAAGGGAGCAAATATGAGAGACCTATTCTGCGCAACTCCAAAAGTCCTGAAACTCCACGGAACGTCTTAAAAGAAATAAAGAAAAATCCATGCCAAAGATGAAGGCCAGGGGGCCCACACCCTTCTCACGAGGGTGGGGGGCGCCCCCCCCTAGGGCGCGCCCCCCCCTAGGGCGCACCCCCCTACCTCGTGGGCCCCCTGGTGGGTCTCCGATGTCCATCTTCTCCTATATGAAGTCTTTCGATGAGAAAAGAATAAGAAGCAACCTTTCGGGACGAGACTCCGCCGCCACGAGGCGGAACCAATCTAGAGCTCCGGCAGAGCTATTCTGCCGGGGAAACTTCCCTCCGGGAGGGGGAAATCATCACCATCGTCGTCACCAACGCTCCTCTCATCGGGAGAGGGAAATCTCCATCAACATCTTCACCAGCACCATCTCATCTCCAAACCCTAGTTCATCTCTTGTATCCAATTCTTGTCTCAAAGTCCGGGATTGGTGCTAGTAGGTTGCTAGTAGTGTTGATTACTCCTTGTAGTTGATGCTAGTTGGTTTATTTGGTGGAAGATCATATGTTCAGATCCTTTATGCATATTATTACCCCTCTGATTATGAACATGAATATGCTTTGTGAGTAATTACGTTTGTTCCTGAGGACAAGGGAGAAGTCTTGCTATTAGTAGTCATGTGAATTTGGTATTCGTTTGATATTTTGATAAGATGTATGTTGTCTAGCCTCTAGTGGTGTTATGTGAACGTCAACTACATAACACTTCACCATTATTTGGGCCTAGAGGAAGGCATTGGGAAGTAATAAGTAGATGATGGGTTGCTAGAGTGACAGAAGCTTAAACCCTAGTTTATGCGTTCCTTCGTAAGGGGCTGATTTGGATCCATATGTTTCATGCTAGGGTTAGGTTTACCTTAATACTTTTGTTGTAGTTGCGGATGCTTGCAATAGAGGTTAATCATAAGTGGGATGCTTGTTCAAGTAAGAACAGTACCCAAGCACCGGTCCACCCACATACCAAATTATCAAAGTATCGAACGCGAATCATATGAACGTGATGAAAACTAGCTTGACGATATTCCCATGTGTCCTCGGGAGCACTTTTACTATTATAAGAGTTTGTTCCGGCTTGTCCTTTGCTACAAAAAGGATTGGGCCACCTTGCTGCACCTTATTTACTTTTGTTACTTGTTGCTCGTTACAATTTACCTTATTACAAAACTATCTGTTACCACTTATTTCAGTACTTGCAGAGAATACCTTGCTGAAAACCGCTTATCATTACCTTCTGCTCCTCGTTGGGTTCGACACTCTTACTTATCGAAAGGACTACTATAGATCCCCTATACTTGTGGGTCATCACTTGGCCGCCCTAAGTCAATTGATTTCTCGCCTCGGTGAAAAGGCGCTGCCTCTTTACCGACTGATGAAGAAATCAGACAAGTTCGAGTGGACCCCAGAAGCTGATGCAGCATTTGCAGAGCTAAAAGCCCTGCTTTCCACCTAGCCGGTGCTTGCTGCTCCCATCAGCAAAGAGCCTCTACTTCTTTATATAGCAGCCACTGGACAAGTCGTCAGTATAGTACTTACGGTCGAGCGGGAAGAAGAAGGAAAAGCTTATAAGTTTCAACGCCCACTCTATTATATTTCTGAAGTCCTGACCCCGTCAAAGCAGAGATATCCTCATTATCAGAAGCTTGTCTATGGGATTTACATGACCACGAAGAAGGTTGCACACTATTTCTCGGATCACTCTGTTACAGTCGTCAGCGACGCTCCATTATCAAAGATTCTGCACAACAGAGATGCAACTGGTCGAGTGGCCAAATGGGCGGTTGAACTCCTTCCCTTGGATATCAAGTTTGAGGCAAAGAAAGCTATCAAGTCCCAAGCAATAGCAGATTTCCTCGCCGAGTGGATCGAACAGCAACTGCCAACTCAAGTTCACTCTGAGCACTGGACCATGTTCTTTGACGGATCCAAGATGTTGAACGGTTCTGGTGCTGGAGTAGTTCTGGTATCCCCCGAGGAGACAGGCTCAGATATGTCCTCCAGATTCATTTTGATTCCTCCAGCACTGAAGCAGAATATGAAGCACTCCTGTATGGGTTGCGCATGGCCATCTCGCTCAGCGTCCGTCGCCTCATGGTCTATGGCGACTTAGATTTGGTAGTTAATCAAGTGATGAAGGAGTGGGACGTCAGAAGCCCAGCCATGATTGGTTACTGCAACGCCGTGAGAAAGCTTGAGAAGAAGTTTGAGGGGTTAGAGCTCCACCACATACCCCGACTAAAGAATCAAGCAGCCGACGATTTGGCAAAGATAGGTTCCAAGAGAGAAGCCATTCCCAGCAATGTGTTTTTGGAGCATATTCACTCGCCGACAGTTCAGGAAGATCCTTTTACTGAAGAGCCCCCGCAACCTAAGAGCGCCACAGATCCGACTGAAGTCGAGGTCCCAGCCGTGGTCAACCTGATCATGGAGGTTCTGGCCATTACTCCCGACTGGACGGTGCCCTACATTGCGTACATCCTCAGGAAAGAACTCCCAGAGGATGAAGAAGAGGCTCAACAGATCGTCCGTCGATCCAAGGCCTTTACTGTGATAAGAGGGCAGCTGTTCAGGGAAAGCGTGACCGGAGTCGGTCAGAAATGCATAACACCAGAAGAAGGTCGAATGATCCTCAATGACATCCACTCGGGGACCTGTGGTCATCATGTGTCCTCTCGGGCCATCGTGGCTAAAGCATACCGAGATGGATTCTATTGGCCACGCGCAAATGAAATGGCGAAAGATATAGTCGACAAATGTGAAGGCTGCCAGTTTTACTCCGACATGTCTCACAAGCCAGTGTCAGCCCTGAAGACCATCCCCCTCATCTGGCCCTTTGCTGTTTGGGGACTGGATATGGTTGGACCACTGAGAACTGGCATGAGCGGCTTCACTCATGTGCTCGTTGCAGTCGACAAGTTTACCAAATGGATCGAAGCTAAACCTATCAAGAACCTTGATGCTAGCACCGCTGTCAGTTTTATCAGAGAATTGACATTCAGATATGGAGTCCCACACAGCATCATCATGGACAACGGATCGAACTTCGATTCCGATGAGTTCAGAGCTTTCTGCGCCTCTCAGGGCACTCGAGTCGACTATGCTTTTGTCGCTCACCCGCAGTGGAACGGACAAGCAGAAAGAGCCAATGGCCTAATTCTCGAAGGACTGAAACCCCGACTGATGCGTGATCTCAAACACGCAGCAGGCGCTTGGGTTGATGAACTTTCGTCGGTTCTGTGGGGTTTGAGGACAACTCCTAATCGGTCGACCGGGCGAACTCCTTTCTTCTTAGTCTATGAGCCGAAGCTGTTCTGCCAAGTGATCTGCTCCACAATGCACCCCGAGTTGAGCTCTTCTCCAAAGAGGAAGCAGAGTAGGCCCGGCAAGATTCAGTCGATCTCTTAGAGGAGGAAAGAGAGATGGCCTTGATTCGCTCGACCATTTATCGGCAAGACCTGCGTCGGTTCCATGCCAGAAATGTGAGGGGTCGAGCCTTTCAAGGAGACCTGGTTCTTCGAGTGGATCAACAGAAACCACACAAGCTTGCCCCGACTTGGGAGGGCCCCTTCATCATCACCAAAGTTCTCCACAACGGAGCATACCATCTTTACAGTATTGAGCATCAGAAAGACGAGCCACGAGCTTGGAACGCGGAGCTGCTCCGCCCCTTTTATACTTAAGCACTCGTTCGAATCAAATGTAATAAGAAACACCTTTATAATTTGTTTATCAAAGACAAGAGCTTATGGTCCTATCATTCGATTGTTGTGTTCTTATTTACTTCTGAAATCCCTCAGTGGGTGGGCTTAGTCGCGAATCCGTTTCGCCTAAGTTCGAAAGAAAATCCTACCGGGTGGAGAGCAATCCTCCCACTCGGGAGCTTAGCTGCAGTCCAGTACTCGCCTAAGTTCTCTCACTAGGAGACTTAGCTGCAGTCCAGTACTCGCCTAAGTTTGAAAAAATCCTACCGAGTGGAGAGCAATCCTCCCACTCGGGGCTTAGCTGCAGTCCAGTACTCACCTAAGTTCTCTCACTAGGAGACTTAGCTACAGTCCAGTACTCGCCTAAGTTTGAAAAAATCCTAACGAGTGGAGAGCAATCCTCCCACTCGGGGGCTTAGCTGCAGTCCAGTACTCGCCTAAGTTCTCTCACTAGGATACTTAGCTGCAGTCCAGTACTCGCCTAAGTTTGAAAAAAATCCTACCGAGTGGAGAGCAATCCTCCCACTCGGGGGCTTAGCTGCAGTCCAGTACTCGCCTAAGTTCTCTCACTAGGAGACTTAGCTGCAGTCCAGTACTCGCCTAAGTTTGAAAAAATCCTACCGAGTGGAGAGCAATCCTCCCACTCGAGGGCTTAGCTGCAGTCCAGTACTCGCCTAAGTTCTCACTAGGAGACTTAGCTGCAGTCCAGTACTCGCCTAAGTTCGAAAAAGTCCTACCAAGTGGAGAGCAATCCTCCCACTCGGGGGCTTAGCTGCAGTCCAGTACTCGCCTAAGTTCTCTCACTAGGAGGCTTAGCTGCAGTCCAGTACTCGCCTAAGTTCGAAAATCTCTACCGAGTGGAGAGCAATCCCCCCACTCGGAGGCTTAGCTGCAGTCCAGTACTCGCCTAAGTTTGAAAAAATCCTACCGAGTGGAGAGCAACCCTCCCACTCGGGGGCTTAGCTGCAGTCCAGTACTCGCCTAAGTCTGAAACATATCCCTATCCACGACGACGACGAAGTGCAGGTCGACTGCAACCTTCTCCTTTGGAGATACGGCACAAGTACAACATCAGTTTCATCCCTATCCATAAGGACGACGAGGTGCATGTCGACTGCAACCTTCTCCTTTGGAGCTACGGCACAAGTACAACGTCCGCTCCATCCCTATCTGCAAGGACGACGAGGTGCAAGTCGACTGCAACCTTCTCCTTCGGAGCTACATCACGAGTACAATGTCCGCTCCATCCCTATCCGCAAGGATGACGAGGTGCAGGTCGACTGCAACCTTCTCCTTCGGAGCTACGACACAAGTACAACGTCCACTCCATCCCTATCCGCGAGGACGACGAAGCGCGGGTCGACTGGAGCTGCCCCCTCAGAGCTGCGTCTCCAGCACAAAGACTATTCCAAGCAGTAAGCAAAGTCCATTCGAAGGCAAACACAAGCACATTCGGAGATAAACCAAATTCAGATAAATCCTAAAAGTTCTAGGCAGCAAATCAAAAGTGCTCGGGCATCGAGCCCGAAGGAGTTCAATGGTTGTAGCAATCACTCGGCATTCCGAGGCAAATTTAAAGCAGATTCAAGTTTGTAAGTTTGTTCACTTGGTCGGAGGAGGGCTGGCAGGCTCCACAAATGAGCCAGGTCGATCCCATCAGCGATCCGAGTGGCGGCAGCAATGATAGTCTCCATGAAGGACCGGAAGTCATGCTTTTTGGTGTTAGCGACTTTGATCGCAGCCAGCTTGTCTTCTCGAGCTTCCTTGCAATGGACTCGCACCAAGGATAGCGCCACATCAGCACCACACCGGGCGGAGGATTTCTTCCATTCTTGCACTCAGTCAGGGATCTCGTTAAGTCGAGTTATCAGGGATTCCAGATCATTCTGAAGCGTCGCCCCCGGCCAAAGCGATGAGTCGATTCGGGAGACTACCTCCTTCAGGAGCGCGAGGTAGCTTGTGGCGCTGGCGATATGGGACTCCAGTCGGAGCACGTTCATTGCAGTTTCGTCGCAGACTTGAGAAGTGATAGGGTCCAGACCCGTCTCGACCCATCCAGTTTCCTCGTCGAAGTCTTGACAGAAGTCTACAGCAAAAAATTAGTCAATCGACCGAGCAAGATCCGATCGCAAGCATCAACACAGTCGGATTAAAAGAAATACCTTCCAGCGTGAGATAAAGCTTCTTGGCAAGAGTCCTCGGATAAGCTTTCGTGTCATTCCTCTTGCGGATCGCAGACTCCAGCTTTTCATTCAGGGTGACCTTGTCCTTCTTCAGACTGGTCACTTCGCGGTTAGCTTCATTAAGACAAGATTTCAGTTTCGTCACATCTCCTTCCAGCGTTCCAATTGAAGCAAGCTTCTGGTCTGCGAGAGCAGTTTTATCTTGGGCTGCTTTTTGCGCGGCGGCGAGGTCCGAGTCCTTCTTCTCCAGAGCCAACTTTATTTTCTCTGCAAAAGAAGCAATCGAATCAAAGAAGAGATCAAAGAAATGTATTGAAAGTCAGTCGACAGTCAGTTACCTTCCATACCAGTGGCTTCGTCTTGAGCTTTCTTCAGATTCTGCTGGGCTAATTCCAAGTCGAGGTTGAGTTGCCTCTGCTTCTCCTCAAGTTCAGCAAACTTAGAAATGAGAGTGCAAGACTTCTGCAGAAGGCAAAAGACGGATCAGTTGATAAGATCAAAAGTTGTTTACTTCTGAGTGAATAAAACCTAAAGAAGTTCGCTTAGACCCCAGCCGACTACACACAGTCGACTGCGGTCTCAGGGGCTACACCCAGCGGGTGCACTTGGTGTGCCCCCGCTGACTAAGACTCAACTCGACCGGTCCGCCCGGCCCAAAAAAAACCTGCTCAGACCCCAGCCGACCGCCAGCAGTCGACTGCGGTCTCGGGGACTACACCGAGTAGGTGCACTTGGCGTGCCCCCACCGGTTCAGGTCCCACTCGCCCAGACCAAGTGGAAGAATGAAACTACTCGACCGGTCCGCCTGAGTCGAGTGTAAGGAGTACAAAAGAAAGGAAAGAAGAACTCAGACCCCAGTCGACTGCCAGCAGTCGACCGCGGTCTCGGGGACTACACCCAGTGGGTGCACTTAGCGTGCCCCCACCGGTTCAGATCCCACTCGCCCAGACCGAGTGGAAGATCGAAACTACCAAAAACAACAAAACACCCAGTGGGTGCTCTAATTCGACGCAAAGAACAGCAGATTATGTAGAAGAAGAATTTTTCAAGTAACACTTCCTCACAGAGCAAAAACAGTCAGAAAGTCTACTCACCTGGACATTGGCCTGAAGGGCAGCACTGGCGTCGTAGGCAGCCTGGCTGTTCTCATGCACTGTCAAGGTGCGGCGGCTTGGAGCTCTGTGGTGTGGAGTTGGACGACTGAAGGAATCAAGGTGTAGTCGGCGGTGTGGGGTGCTCACTCGACAAAGGTGCAGCGAAGGTCACAGAAGCCCTGTCCGCGTCTTCAGGTTGACGGGCGGGAGGTGTCATAGTTGGTTCTTGCCGAGACATCCTACCAGCGGCTACCTTCTTGCTCTTCCTGGGCTTAGAGCCACATCTTCATCGTCATCTGGAAGATCGATGACGTTGGGTGGAGCTGCAAGGCAGATCATTCGACCCCAAGTGAGTCACTCGAACGCAATCGACCAAAGAATCAAGAACAAAATCGCAAGAGTTTATACCTGGGTTGGAGGTTACCGCATGTTCCATTTCCTCGTCCCAGTACTGGAGAGAAGAGGTTCCTGACGTAGCAGCACTGCAAAGACCGGCATTCAATCGGTTACATCCGGTTAATTGAGTCGACGAGAAGGACAAGTCAGATGGTTACCCAGAGACAGTAGGAACGGTCACTTTGATCCTAGGCAAAGCTTTTGGCAGTTTGGAGGAGGTAGCTTTCGGCGCTTTCGGCGCTGGAGGCGGCGCAATTTTGGACTGCTTTGGAGCCTTTTCAGTCGGCATCGGGGAAGACGTCCTAGGACGCTTCGAAGACTGACCAGTCAGCGCGGCCACCAAGTCAGGAGCACTCGCCAGGTCGTGGGCGTGTTTGGATCTCCTCTCCCTGCGAGGAGGTGAGTCGACTTCTTTGTCATCGGTCGATTCGTCGCTCTCCTCGTCATCCTCGGCCTCCGAATGCTCCTCGCCGCTCTCGCCCCCGCTCGCTTCTTCCTCAGCGTCTTGGTCCTGCACTCCGTTGGGCATTGAGTACATGTCAATGAGGGCCTGAAAGGACAACGGTCAAGGGAAATTCAGTCGACCATAAACAAGATATCACACAGTGAATCGGAAAGATACTTGATAAAACAGAATTATACCTGCTCCGGCTGGTGCAAGTTGTCGAATGGAATCACCCTCCTAGAACCCCGAGGGTTGTCTTTGTTGCTGGTGATCCCCATCAACCACTTCTCCAAGGTATCCTCACTGACATCCTCCGGGTGGATCTGAGTGGAATCCTCGAGCCCAGAGTACATCCACATCAGATGATCACGCGCCTGAAGCGGTTGGATGCGTCGACCGAGGAAGACCTCCAGCAGGTCCATCCCGGTCACCCCGTCGCGGACGAGTTGGACGACCCGCTCGACTAACACCTTGACCTGCGCTTTCTCTTCTGGAACTACCTTCAGGGGGGCAGGCTTCTCCACTCGAGCCAAGGAAAAGGGAGGAAGTCCAGTCGACTGACCCGAGGTCGGCTGATCCTTGCAGTAGAACCAAGTCGACTGCCAGCCCCGGACCGAGTCAGGAAGAATCATGGCTGGGAAAGTACTCTTGCTTCTCATCTGGATCCCCAGACCCCCGCACATCTGGATCACTTGTGTCTTCTCACCACTCGGCTTGGCCTTTTTGACCGACTGGGAGCGGCAGGTGAAGATGTGTTTGAAAAGACCCTAGTGCGGTCGACAGCCCAAGAAGTTTTCACACATCAACACGAAAGCGGCCAGATAGACTATGGTGTTTGGAGTGAAATGGTGGAGTTGGGCCCCAAAGAAGTTCAAAAAACCCCGGAAGAAAGGATGGGGAGGCAGTGAGAATCCGCGATCTACGTGGGGGGCGAGGAGAACACACTCACCTTCCCTTGGATGCGGCTCGGTTTCGTTCCCCGAGAGCCGTGCCGACTTGTGGGGGATCAGTCCCCCCTCCACCAGGTCGTCGAGGTCGTCCTGGGTGATTGTCGAGCGGATCCAGTCGCCCTGGATCCAGCCCGGTGGCAGGACGGATCTCGACGAGGATCCGCCCCGGCTGGTCCGCTTGCCCTTCGCCTTCGCGGTCGCCTTCTTCGCGCGCTCTAGCGCCACCGTCCTCTCTTTCCCCATGGCGACGGGTTGAGCTCGAGCGAGAGTCCGGCGACAAGAACGGAAGCGAGAGTGGCGAAGAGATCGGGAGAAGAACAAGAGAGAATGGGAGCACGCGGGGCAGAGGCCTGGTCCGGGGCCTTTTATAGGGTCGTCCCCCGAGTGACTGACTGGTGGACCCAGGCGATCTAAACAAATCCCGCAACAGTCACGCGCGTAGTACGTGGCGAAAAAGGTGGCGCGGGGATCGAGGAGACTTGCCTAATCCGTCCCGATAACCTCGGTTCCGTCCGTTTGGCGCACTTCCCAAAATTCGAATCCCGTGAAATCCGCGGAAATCCGCGGAGAGCAGAGCAACTTGTCAGACCGAAGACAAACATCCTCTACATCATCATTCGGAATTCTACCATGAAAATTCACTCGACAAAAACCAAGAATGGACCAAGGCGACTGAGAAAGGAGCCGACGTCGTCACCTCAACTCATTGTTCCAGAACAAGATATACTCATAGCACAAAGAATGGGTCGGAAGTGTTCCCAACTCCTTCCTCACTCAAACCCTGATCCATTCGGGGGCTAATGATGAAGCTATGTACATAGGGTAGGGTCATGGATCTGTCATACATACCCTCCCCAAGGACATCTCTACAAAAAATCAGAAGCAGTCGAAGAGAAACCATCATCCACTCGACCATGAAGGTGTGCTCACTCGACCACCTTGAAGACACTCGACCACCAGAAGATGAGAAACCCCCCACTCTGCAACGGTCAGGACTTAAGCCATAGCTTTATGGGCATTTACAACACTTTATTGCAGACGTTACCAGTAACGCCCCTCCTTTATGAGCATTGAACCTTGTGTAACGGAGGGGAGCTGGGGTCCTGGCGCACTCTATATAAGCCACCCCCCTCCTCTGGGACAAGGGTTCGCACTTTCTGTAATTCACACACATATATTCAGTCGACCGCCTCCGGGCTCCGAGACATAGGGCTGTTACTTCCTCCGAGAAGGGCCTGAACTCATAAAACTCATGTGTACAACTCCTCCATAGCTAGGATCTTGCCTCTGCATTCCTACCCCCCTATTCTACTGTCAGTCTTAGAACCACAACAGGTATACCATCATTTGTTTTCGGTATTTCAACCCTTTCCAGTGCATTGGACACATGCACATGCGACTTTGTCATAGTCTTTAAGTCACTAAAGTGGTCAGGCAGTTGATTTGCTAAGGACTGCAAATCTATTATCTTTTGGACTTCTCTCTCAGTCTCAGCAGTGCGCGGGTCATGAGCATGGATTCCCGTGGCTTGACACGTGATTTCTCGACTTTTAGCATCAAGGGGTTGATTCTCTCCCTCTGAAGTCGGGGAAAAAATCCTCGTCAAAAATGCAATTAGCAAAACGAGCCTTGTGACAGTCACCTGTCATGGGGTCCAGATACCTAATTATGGACATAGTCTCATAACCAACGTATATCCCCAACTTATGGAGCGGGCCCATTGCTGATCGCTGGGGTGGTGGTATTGGTACATATACCTGGCAACTGAACCTACGAAGGTGGGAAATTTTCAGTGCCGCCCCTTGCGCAAGCTGAACAGGAGGGTGGATGTTGTAGGCCGACGGTCTAAAGTTGATGAGTTTGGCTACGTGCAAGACTGTGTGGCCCCAACATGCAGTTGGTAAATTACAACCCGGAAGGAGCGGTCGAGCAATGAATTTAATTCTTTTAATTAATGCCTCGGCAAGTCCATTTTGTGTATGAACATGCGGTACCGAGTGCTCAACTTTGATTCACATTGCTATGCAATAATCATCGAACACCTTTGAAGTAAATTCTCCGGCATTGTCCATTCGAATAGACTTTATACGATAATCAGGGAAATTATTCCTCATTTGTATGATCTGAGAGATCAACTTTGCAAAGGCATGGTTCCGTGTTGACAGCAGGCAAACATTGGACCATTTAGAGGAAGCATCAATGAGCACATGAAGTACTAAAATGGCCCCGTGAGGGGCTGAATTGGACCGCATATGTCCCCTTGGATACGTTCCAAGAACGCGGGGATTTCATCCCTCACCTTGAGGGGCAATGGCCTAATGACTAACTTCACCGTGGCGCATGCGGATCATACGAAATCATCGGGATTCGGGAAGTTCTTCATATTAACATTATGATCATGCGAGTTGTTAATTATATTTCCCATCATCCTAAGTCAGGGACAGCCTAACCTATCATGCTAGAGGCAGAAAAGTTCAGAACTTCTAAATAGTCTTGAGGGTAGTGTACATAGGCGGTGCTACTATTTTAGTGTAGTATAGCCCTGTGTCGAACGGAGGAAGCCTTTTGATAGCATGTTTACCATTTGCATCTGCTCGATGATGAGTATACACGCTTGGCCATACTCGTAATCGGTCTCAACGTGGAAACCATTAGCGCGGATGTCTTTAAAGCTCAAAAGAGTACGAGTCAATTCCGGGTACAACAATGAATCATTAATGATCACAGTTGCCCTATAGAAAATATGAAGGCGGCTCTTCTGGAACCGAATACATTCGAACTACAGCTGGCGATTGTCACAAAAATTCCCATATTTTTTAATAGACTCAAAGTACTTAGTTTCTGGTAAAATGGTATTAGTGGTACTGCTATCAACAAGGCACATAATGCTACACGTGTTCTAAAATATAACATCGACTTAATGTAATGTAGCGAGGAAGAAACTACATAAACAATAAATGCACACATTTCAGAACATAACAAGCTATCAAAAATTCAATAAAGGAATAAATGGATGAATGCAAACATCATCCAAACGTCAATGATGAGTAAGGTTTTGCTCTAATAGAGTACAACCCACCGGAGATGAATGTATCAATTTAATCTAGGGAATTATAAACAAATGGGAAACCAAGAGAATAAATGAGGGGTTCATTTACTCTAGTGTAGATGTCGAGGCGGTTAAGCATCTCTAAATAGGAGAGCTTTTGCCATGATAACATCACCATCGAGTTCGTGTGTCATGGAAGGGGGACCCCCAATGGCTCTACCATGGGCACCTATAAAGTGTTGCTGTATGAGCAGATGGTGCCCCCCTAGATAATATAGACACCCCCAAGCGGTTGCGCAACAATGGTTCTACTCCTTTCCATGGGGACAAACAATGTGCTCCAGCCTCTCGAACAACCCTTGTGAGAGCGATCTAAAAGACTAGGGCACTGTGGTCTGTCATGTACACATTTTTTAAGATACCACGGAGGTGGAGTTGAAGAAAGTGCAGCAACCGACATTCACCCTAGGAGTGACAACGACCATTTGGGTCTCCAAGTCTATCGCCCTAAGTCATTCAGACTCGAGGACAACCTCCACGCTGAATGACAAGGTGGGGTACCCTAGCCCATACAATATTCGCGCATTCACCCTAGGAGTGGTGAAGACCATCTAGGTCCACAAGCCTATCGCCCTCTAGGGTCACTCGGACCCGAGGATGATCTACATGTTGAATGCTCGGTGGGGTAGTAGAACCCCTTCTGGGCCAACTAGATGGACTCCCGGTTTATTGATTCCAGCCATCAGCATTATCAAGGGGTTACATCGGGTAATCCATGATGTAAAAGCGATGATGATATATTTTATTCATCAAAGTGACGTTCCGATATGTATAGCATGCTAAAATATGCATTACATAGCGATTAAAAGTAAGCAACAATTAATCTACAAAAGTAAAAGCATATAATAGGAGCATGCATGTTAAAATAGCATGTTAAGCACGTCGTCCTAAACATGAAAATTGGCTCTAACATCGAATTCCCGAAACATTTTTAAGCACAATTATACATTTTCCACAAAAACAGACTAAACCGATGGCTTATGCGCAAAATGACTCAGCAGGAATATAATGCACATAAACACGGAAAAAAATCTGAGTGTAAAAATGTAAAAACGCACGCACGTGCCGCAATGTACGACAGTATGCCGAACCCGGGCCGTCGGACAATTTAATGTGCACAGCCGCCACTCCTGTTTTTCTATTACAAAGCACCCGCAGTGAGGCCCATCTAGGCCCAACCCAACACCGGCCTGCCCACACTGCCCAACCCTTGGGGGGCAGTGGCTAGGTTTCCCAGCCACCCGAGTGGAACGTGGCGGCGGCGGTTGACCAGGGCAACAGCCCGCTTGGTCGCGGTGGCCAGCAGGGCCGGCGACACACGTAGCAGAGCGGCGCGCGTGGTTCGATGCGGGAGCTCGGGCGGTCACGACGACGGCCAACGGGGGTCACGCGCGGTAGTGCGGCGGCGAACACTAGGCCATGGCCCGGCTCGCGTAGCGCGCGGCGGCGCTCTCAGGCGCTCGGCTGCCCTGCGGCAACGTCCGACGAAGTGCGATGTGTCAGCAGGGTTCGCGCACGAGGCGGCTGCCTTTGCAGCAAGGCGTGATTGCCATGACGCGGCTCGGCCACTGCAAGCGCGGCAACGTGCGCGACCAGCGACCCTAAGCACACGGCGGGCGGGCTCGAGCAGAGGGGCGGTAGCCGGCCTATCACGCAACATGCACGGATCATCGTGCAGCTGAGGCTTGGCGCGGTGGCGGACATCGACGAGGACCGACACAGCTCGGCCATGCTGGCTGGCCATCCAGCACGGGGCCGTGATGGTGGCCCAACCGTTGACCGCCGTGAGCGCCGGCGCGCAGGCAAGCCTGGCAGCGACCTACAGCGCGAGCACTGCAGGAAACACGACGCGGCTGCTGCCAGCAGCCGAGGCAAACAGCTGACGGACCTCTTGTGATACGGCCAACAGGGCTGTCCACGAAGAGGCCAGCGCGATACAACAAGGGTGTGTTTGGTTGCCTGATAAAGCTCAATCAGGCCCGTGCGGGAAGCAAGAGGCCTATTTGATTGTCTGGTTTCATCGTTGGATCTGCATCGCACGCTTCTTAAAGCAGCCTAGAGCCTGATTTATTGGAAATTCAGGAATCAGCAGTTTCTCCTGAGCCGGACCGAGCCGAGCGCAACCGAGTGGGCCTTTTCACGAGTGAAGACGGAAGGGATGCAAGGCGTTTACGTGATGTCTTCTTCTATCTTTATTAGGCTCCTCTCTAATCTCCTCTCTTCCATACCCCTCTAATCTACATAACGATGCTTTCATTTGTGGTAAGCTCTATATGAAAAATATGCACCTCAATGCTACGGTTCCATTCAGTCGATCGGTTTGTAGTTTCGTCGGCCGTAAGTTCTTAATCTCGTCTTTCCGTTTGGAGCTATTCTGGATGAATTTTGTCAGATTTCTCACACACGATCGATCATTTGAAATTTCCTTTGACCAGCAGCCTAATCTCACAGTTCCTCACAACATTCGTGTTATAAGTTTTTGGTTTCGACGATTGTAGCTGCATCTCTCTTTGAACAGCAGTGTACTGCACTGACGCCGCCATGTCGAGCTCCTCTGTCCTCTGCTCAAAGCCCTCCTATTCGTCCCTCTCGACGCCGACGCCCTTCCCCTTGATCTCCTTGCACGTGTCCTACTACACTAGAGTCGTTTCCGGCGTCGCTCATCTCGGCCTACTCTCTGTCATCCTCCTACTGCACTGACACTGCAATGACGCGCTCACTGCTTCTTGTGTCCTCTGCCTCCATGCACACTGCAGTTTGCCGCGCCGCTGACGGGGTCGATCATCTTAGCCTCCTCTCTCTCGCCCTACCACACTAGAGTCATTTCCCGTGTCGATCATCTCGGCCTCCTCTCTCGTCCAGTGCACTGAAGATAGCATGGCGCGGGCACTGCATTCTTCTCCTCTGTCGACCGTGTTTACGCGAGCACCGCAACTAGTTCGCCGACGGTATCGCTCGCCGTGCCGCCGACGGGGTCGCCTGTCCACGACTCCATGCTCGTCATGTCGGACACGGCGCCACGACCACTATCCACCGCAGTCGCCATGGTCCGGCGCATACTGCATTTCTTCTCCTTCTTCCTCTGCTAGCTCTTACCCCCGTGTACTAAGTGCAAGTGCTAACTCTTAATCATACCCCATGCGGGCAACCAAACAGCGTGTAGTTGTATGCGTCGAGACAATGCAGGCAACCAAACAGCATGCCAAAGTTGATCCACTAATGCAGGCAGTCCATATGCAGGCAACCAAACAACTTGCAGATGTCGCATATGAAGCTGTTTTTCGAGAGTCATGCTGAGTGAAGAAGCGTATGCAATGTGGGTACTGTTGTCGACGGCAACCAAACAGGCCCCAAGTGCACGGTGATTTGCATACACATAACACATGCAAGTCATCCGGACGGCATGTATGAGTTTGGGGAGACGATTTCGTCTCTGCCGTTTGTCGTCGGACGACGCAAACCAGCGAGACGACGCGTGCACATCCAGTGCATCGCGGCGGTGCCATGCTCATCAGGGCACCGTCTCCCTACAGCATAGTCAACAAGTTCCTCTACATGCAAGATCGATCCGCATTGGCGGGCGACATCAAGTCCGCCACGATCTCACGAGGAAAATCCACACTGTAGGTAAAAATTAATCTAAAAAATTACGGGATTGCAAAGATGGAATCACAACAACAAGCGGAATCCATTTTTGCCAACGAATTTCAGCTCCATACCTCCGCGAAATCAACGAAAGCCTATTCAATATAGACTTGACGCAGGCTTGATGAAGAGTTGGAGGAGCGAAGCGTGCTAATAACGTGTTCCGCAACTCCTATCGACGAGTCCGGTCCAAGGTTGCGGAGCGGGAGAAAGCGCCGTAGTCGATCACACAAAGGTACAGAAAGTAAGTGGACACAGAGATGTAGAGGGGAGTTTTTCTTTATTAATCATCATCAACTGTACATACACATGATGCTCTTCTCTTTATATGACTACTAGGGGATGGAGGGATAAGTGCCCACTTTAAGGTTAAGTGGAGGGACTTGGTCTATAATGGGCCAATGACTTGTTTCATCTAAGCCCAAGTTTTCCAACACTTACTATTCCCTCCGTCCGAAGTTACTCGTAGCAGAAATGGTTTAAAAATAAATATATTTAAACTAAAATATGTTTCGTTTCATGGACAAATAATTTCCGACGAGAAAGTATTGCAATAGCAACGAACTATGGAGGCAGACGCGCATCGCAATTACCCGGAGCGTATTAGTAATTACCAACGGTCAAGACAGCTCCTAGTACTAGTATCAGTTGTACCGCACTGCATCTGCATGGTCTTCTTCTCCCACCAACACCCAAACGCAGCAGGGCACATACCTCGTCGCCCCGTCGATCGTTCATTCCGAAAGAGTCTGACAGCTACCACCGAGCGGCGCATTTGTCTTTTTCTTTCGAAAAGGACCAAGCGGCGCATACACGAACCATCCCAAACCCCTGGACCAGGTTCGTCGACGATCGACTCCTCCTTTCTTTCACGGCAAGGTTCGCTGAACCTCCGTCGCCCTGTCTACGAGTAGTATTGCTCGCTCCACTGATCTGATGTGCCTGCATGGGCTTAATTAGAAACTCAACAGTACGCGCCGGGATTGAAACCGCAACTGCTCCGTCGCATGTACAGCTGACGGCGCAGTACAAAGTTGGTGATCATGCGCTGTTGCCACGCCGCCGTCGGTTTGTTCAAGCCTCCGAATGTGTCTAGGAGCAACAAGGCGTGGACCATCCCGATCCCTGGGCCAAGTTCAGTGGCCGGGCAAGCATGCACCGTCTTCTTTTTTTGCCGAAAGCGTTCGTTTGATTTGCACATGGATAGGTTCCCTGAATTTCCTCCACCCAAAGTTCCGAATTGAACTCTGCCGGTACCAGTACAGTCATACCTGGGCGTTCTCGAATCTCGAGTATCCGCTTCTCGTTTCTCCCAGAGATTTTTGCAGAAAGTTCCAGAACCTTAGATAAGTCACAGAAATTAATTGCAGTACATCGAATTTATTTTATCCAAAGAATCCGGTTTTTATCCAAAGGCAAAAACCAGGTCCCACCATCCAAGCGGCCAAACCCAACCCAGCAGCAGCAGCAACCCAAAGAGAAGCTCCATCGCGCCGCGCCGAGCCGAGCGGCTTCTTTTCCCCGCTCTCTCTCACCCCTCTCCCCCGCGCGCCACCTATAAATACCCCGCCTCCCTCCCCCCTCCCACTCACTCAGACGTCACAGCCACACAGAAGAAGCGAGAAACCCAGCTCTGCCCAGAGAGAGAGAGAGAGAGAGAGAGAGAGAGAGAGAGAGGGAGGGAGGGAGGGAGGGAGGGAGGGGGAGGGGGGAAGGGAGAGGGATCGACATCCGTTTGATTCACCGTGCATCATGAGGCCGATCAGAGAAGGCGAGGCGCTGGTGGGGGTCGCCGGGGCTCCGGCGGCGGCCGGCCACGGCGCGCACCCGGCGTTCTGGAGGACGCCGACGCCGTACATCTTCATCGGCTTCACGCTCATGATGGGGATCATCGCCGTGGCGCTGCTCGTGCTCGTCTGCACGCGCCGCAAGCCGTCCGGGTCGTCGCGCCGGGGGAGCGCCGGCGAGGAGGCGTCGGCCCGCGGGATGGTGCCGCTCGACAGGGAGCCCAGTGTCGTCGTCACCATGCCCGGCGACGACTTGCCGTCCTTCCTCGCCAGCGCCAGGCCGTTCGCGTTCCCTGACGCCGTCGAGCCGCCACGCCAGCCGGACGCGGCCTAAGCGCGCGCGCCGCGCCCGTGTTCATCAATCAGATTTCTAGGATTTATCCTAAGTAATCTTGTCACCAGTAGTAGTATCTAGTCGAGGAGATCTGTGAAAGCGAATGAAGTTTCGGCTTTGCATTGCTTGGTTTTGCCTGCTGTCCAGTTCGATTTTCCACTCGCAAATTTCCACGCTTCTCGTTTGGGTGGGTGGTATTAACTACTCCCCGGTCGTCGTCATGCTGGGACTCTGTCTCTCTCGTAGTGGTAAATCTCAACAATGAGTCACGAAGCATTAACCACAAACCATCAACAATGAGAGAACCACTCTCCAATACTGATCCAGATTGATCTGCTGGCATGACACAAAGTGATAAGCACTACGAGTTTGTGCGAAATGACGGAGCTTTACATGATTGCTGTACGCGCACGTTGAAACATGCACACTGAACTTTCGGTTTCCGTTGAAAAAATAAGCAAATTTCATGATTAATTTTAGAACGTAAGTCACAATTCTAGCAACCATTAGCATGTAGTAGGTGAATTAGATGTCATGAACAGCAATTTCGCACACACAACAACCAATACTTCCATAGGCTTCTGATGGTACTGCCAACATATATTCTTCCACCGCACTATATGTGCTCATATCTCTTATGTTAGGTGTTGTACTTGGATTACCACTGCTTGCAATGGACATGGACATGCTCTTCCTATCTTGCATACTAAATCATTTGTTTAGGTTGATTGGCACTCCAGTCAAACAATCATGCTTGTTATGTTCATCATGTTTTATCAATATATTTTTGGTTAACTTAGTGGGAAATTACTCATATTTTCAACAATAAAAAAAACTTCCCGTATCATATTTTCAGAGGTGTTGTTTTGTTCTTGACGACAAGATCATTAATCATTTCATGACCACTATGGTTGGCGAGGATATGTGAGGCATGTTTGTGACCAAGTTCGGGGTCTCGGACACAGAGTGAGTTTATGTCATGGAACAGTACCAGGACTACAAGATGAGTGATGACCATTCTTAGTTGAGCGGGCTAATGAGATACAGTCACTCGCTAAGGAACTTGACTATTTTAATTGTGTGCTACCGAACCAGTTCATTTCCTGAGACATCATTGCCAAGCTTTCTCCTTCGCCGAGGAAATTTGCCATTGTTCTGAAACACAAGAGACATGAGTTTTCCGTTGTGAATCTCATTGGTGATGTTGATGTGGAAGAAAAGATGCGGATAAAAGACACACGTGATGTAGTCCATGAGAGAAATTCTAGGGACTATATCATTCACAAGAAGAATTTGCAACCCAAAAGTTCAAGACCAAGAACAAGAATAAGTATGAGGGCAAATAAAAGTTTTACGGCAAAAACAAAATCTCAGAATCTGCTAACTTTAGGAAGAAATATAAGACCAATTGTCGGTGTATAAAAACATGGGTGTTTCAATACCCTGACTTAGGCATAGACAAGTGATGTCGCTTGAAGCTATGTCGGTATTTCCCCAAAGAGGAAGGGATGATGCAGCACAACTGATACGTCTCCAACGTATCTATAATTTTTTATTGTTCCATGTTATTATACCTGTTTTGGATGTTTAATGGGCTTTGATATGCTCCCTTATATTATTTTTGGGACTAACCTATTAACTGGAGGCCCCGTGCCGGTTTCTTTTTTTTGCCTATTTTAGAATTTCGCAGAAAAGGAATACCAAACGGAATGAAACCTTCGTGATGATCTTTCTTGGACCGAAAGCAATCCAGAAGACTTGGAGTCGAAGTTTGGAACTCCAGAAGGTGGCCACGAGGCAGGAGGGTGCGCCCCCACCATCGTGGGCCCCTCGTAGCTCCATCGACGTACTTCTTTCGCCTATATACACTAGTAGAAAACGAAGCTTTAGCGCCGGTTCGTAAGGGCCTTTAGTGCCGGTTACATAACCGGCACTAAAGGGTGGGCACTAAAGGCCCCCCCTTTAGTACCGGTTCGGCACGAACCGGCGCTAAAGTGCCACCACATGGCGTGAGCTCGCGCCCTGGTATGGGGGACCTTTAGTACCGGTTGGTGTTACCAACCGGTACTAAAGGTTTTTTTTGAAAATTTTGAAATTTTTTTTTGATTTTTTTGATTTTTAATTTTTTTGAATTATTTGATGATTTAGTCTCTAATCACCTCTCTTAACTGCTCAAGTGTGGATCACTCATTCCAAATCATCTAACTTCCCGACCGGTCACCCATCCCTCTCACTACTCCAGCCCGAGCATGCTTAACTTTCGGGTTCTATTCTCCTTCGTTTCCGAGTCTGCACTTGTTGTTTTCCTGACAATAGTAAGATGCCAATCCTATTAACCCTCAGGAGTTTAGCTTGAGCATGAAGTCACACATTTCACCGTTTGAGTTTGAAACTATTATTCTAAAAAACAGTAATTATTTAGTAACGCTAATATTTCTTGAATAAGTTTGACCATAGTATGACCACAGTTTGACCATAGTTTGACCAGATTTGACCAAAATTCAAAAAAATGAAATAATTATTTAGTAACACTAATATTCTTGAATAATTATGTAGTAACATTAATACTTCTTGAATAAGTAGTTTGACCAGATTTAACCAATTTTTTTTAAACAAACTGAAATTTGACCATATCTTTTTTCCTTTTAGAATTTGAGGATTCTAAAAAATTCCAAACAGGCCGTAGGCCGTCTCCATCGGATGCGGATTTTCGTGCTGAATTTTTTGATATATTATACGTTTTTTCCGACATCGTATGCAAAAGTTATAGCCGTTTTACATTTTCCCTACACTTTTTGCAAAACATGTCCAAATTGTAGTTTTTAAATTTTCCTAACTAGTAGATGTAGTAATATAACTACCTCTCGAAGGATTTTATTTTTTGAAGTTTTTATCATTTTCTTTTGATTTTTTTAGAACTAAAATGGCGACACACGGGGGGGGGGGGGTAGAGTTTGAAAATTGCCCTATAGTGCCGGTTTGTGTCACAAACCGGTACTATAGGTCAGACCCCTTTAGTACCGGTTCATGGCACGAACCAGTACTAAACGTTAGACCTTTAGTACCGGTTCGTGCCATGAACCGGTACTAAAGGTGATCGTGGGGCCCCGGTCTGACGCCAGCCTGCCACCACCCCTTTAGTACCGGTTCGTGCCACGAACCGGTACTAAAGGTTCAACACGAACCGGCATTAATGCAAATCCGTTCGAACCGGCACTAATGGTACCATTAGTACCAGGCCAAAATCAAACCGGCACTAATGTGCTTCACGTTTGACCCTTTTTCTACTAGTGATATACTCTTATACCCTAGAAACATCGCAGAGAGCCACGGAACCACTTTTCCGCCGCCGCAACCTTCTGTACCCGTGAGATCCCATATTGGGGCCTTTTCCGGCGATCTGCCGGAGGGGGAATCGATCACGGAGGGCTTTTACATCAACACCATTGCCTCTCCAATGAAGCGTGAGTATTTTACCACAGACCTTCGGGTCCATAGTTATTAGCTAGAAGGCTTCTTCTCTCTCTTCGATTCTCAATACAAAGTTCTCCTCGATGTTCTTGGAGATCTATTCGATGTGATACTCTTTTGCGGTGTGTTTGCCGAGATCCGATGGATTATGGGTTTATGAACAAGATTATCTATAAATATTATTTGGTTCTTCTTTGAATTCTTATATGCATGATTTGATATCTTTGCAAGTCTCTTTGAATTATCGATTTAGTTTGGCCTACTAGATTGGTCTTTCTTGCAATGGGAGAAGTCTTAGCTTTGGGTTCAATCTTGCGGTGTCCTTTCCCAGTGACAGTAGGGGCAGCAAGGCACATATTGTATTGTTGCCATCGAGGATAAAAAGATGGGGTTTATATCATATTGCTTGAGTTTATCCCTCTACATCATGTTATCTTGCTTAATGCGTTACTCTGTTCTTATGAACATAATACTCTAGATGCATGCTGGATAGCGGTCAATGTGTGGAGTAATAGTAGTAGATGCAGAATCGTTTCGATCTACTTGACATGGATGTGATGCCTATATTCATGATCATTGCCTTAGATATCTTCATAACTATGTGCTTTTCTATCAATTGCTTAGCAGTAATTTGTTCACCCACCGTAATACATGCTATCTTGGGAGAAGCCACTAGTGAAACCTATGGCCCTCGGGTCTCTTTATTATTAAATTGCATCTCTTTTATTTACATCGCATCTCATTTACTATTTTTCAATCTTTACTTTCCAATCTATACAACAAAAATACCAAAAATATTTACTTTATTATCTTTATTAGATCTCACTTTTGCGAGTGACCGTGAAGGGATTGACAACCCCTCTATCGCGTTGGTTGCAAGGTTCTTGATTGTTTGTGCAGGTATTAGGTGACTTGTGCGTTGTCTCCTACTGGATTGATGCATTGGTTCTCAAAACTGAGGGAAATACTTATGCTACTTTACTGCATCACCCTTTCCTCTTCAAGGGAAAACTAACGCATGCTCAAGAGGTAGCAAGAAGGATTTCTGGCGCATTGCTGGGGAGATCTACGCCAAGTCAAGACATACCAAGTACCCATCATAAACTCTTCTCCCTCACATTACATTATTTGCCAGTCACCTCTCATTTTCCTCTCCCCCACTTCTAAAACGATTTTCAAAAACCTTTGCCTTTTCTTCGCCCCTCATCAGTTTGTCTCTTTTCGCTTGCTTCTTGTGTTCTTGGGTTTTAGTGTGTCTGTTTGCTTTGATGGTTCTGCCAAAAGGCGTTGAGAAACAACGTTAGAAGCTTTATGTCTTTGCAATTTGAGCATAATAATTTCTTCAGAAACGAGCTTAAAGAACAAAAAAGTTTTATGGAGTACATGAATAAAGAGCTCAATGATATATCTAAGGAACTTGATGGTTTGAAATCTCAGTTTGCTCATCTTGAAATTTTAGTAGGCCAAATTTCGGATAAGCAAGCCACCTTAGTTAATAAGATGGCCGCTAAACCGGAAGATCTAGATAATAATGATGAAGATCTAAAAGTGATTGATGTGACTCCTTTTAAATCTTTGTTTTCCAATATAAATCTTGATAAAGATGGGACTGGAGATGAGTCAACTTTAGTTAAAAGGCGTCCCAATGATTCAGAGTTTTTAGATCTTGATGCAAAAAATAATAAAAGTGGGATCGAGGAGGTCAAAACTTTACATAGCAATGAACTCACTATTTTGGATTTCAAGGAATTTAATTATGATAATTGCTCTTTTATAGATTGTATTTCCTTGTTCCAATCCATGTTAAATTCTCCTCATGCTTATAATCAAAATAAAGCTTTTACTACACATATCGTTGATGCTTTCATGCAATCCTATGAAGAAAAGCTTGAACTAGAAGTTTCTATCCCTAGAAAACTTTATGATGAGTGGGAACCTACTATTAAAATTAAGATTAAAGATTATGAATGTTATGCTTTGTGTGATTTGGGTGCTAGTGTTTCCACGATTCCAAAAACTTTGTGTGATGTGCTAGGTTTTCGAGAATTTGATGATTGTTCTTTAAATTTGCACCTTGCGGATTCCACCATTAAGAAACCTATGGGAAGGATTAATGATGTTCTTATTGTTGCAAATAGGAATTATGTGCCCATAGATTTCATTGTTCTTGATATAGATTGCAATCCTACATGTCCTATTATTCTTGGTAGGCCTTTCTTAGAACAATTGGTGCAATTATTGACATGAAAGAAGGAAATATAAGATTCCAATTTCCGTTAAGGAATGGCATGGAACACTTTCCTAGGAAGAAAATTAAATTTCCTTATGAATCTATTATGAGGGCCACTTTTGGATTGCATACCAAACATGGCAATACCTAGATCTATTCTTGTTTTTATGCCTAGCTAGGGGCGTTAAACGATAGCGCTTGTTGGGAGGCAATCCAATTTTATTTTTGTTCTTTGCTTTTTGTTCCTGTTTAGTAATAAATAATTCATCTAAATTCTGTTATGATTGTGTTTTTATGTTTTAATTAGTGTTTGTGCCAAGTAAAGCCTTTAGGATCTTCTTGGGTGATTGTTGTTTGATCTTGCTGATAACAACAGAAAGTATGCGCTCACGAAAATAATTATCATTTTTTACGAGAAAGATATAAAATACCAATTACAACTGCATTAGATCAATATACTTTTTATCCTAGTCTTCCCAAGTTTTCAGAATTTTTGGAGTTATAGAAGTATTCGAAATCTCCAGATTGCTACAGACTGTTCTGTTTTTGACAGATTCTGTTTTTCGTGTGTTGTTTGCTTATTTTGATGAATCTATGAGTAGTATCGGGGGGTATGAACCATAGAGAAGTTGGAATACAGTAGGTTTAACACCAATATAAATAAATAATGAGTTCATTACAGTACCTTAAAGTGGTGGTTTATTTTCTTATACTAACGGAGCTCATGAGATTTTTTGTTAAAGTTTTGTGTTGTGAAGTTTTCAAGTTTTTGGGTAAAGATTTGATGGGTTTCAGAATAAGGAGTGGAAAGATCCTAATATTGGGGATGTACAAGGAAACCCATGGTAAAATTCAAGGACAACCAAAAGTCTAAGCTTGGGGATGCCCCGGAAGGCATCCCCTCTTTCGTCTTCGTCTATCGGTAACTTTACTTGAGGCTATATTTTTATTCACCACATGATATGTGTTTTGCTTGGAGCGTCTTGTATGATTTGAGTCTTTGCTTTTTATTTTACCACAATCATCCTTGCTGTACACACCTTTTGGGAGACACACACATGAATCGGAATTTATTAGAATACTCTATGTGCTTCACTTATATCTTTTCAGCTTGATAATTTTGCTCTAGTGCTTCACTTATATCCTTTTGGAGCACGGTGGTGGTTTTATTTTATAGAAATTATTGATCTCACATGCTTCACTTATATTATTTTGAGAGTCTTTTAGAATAGCATGGTAATTTTCTTTGGCTATAAAATTAGTCCTAATATGATGGGCATCTAAGATGGGTATAATAAAAACTTTCATATAAAGTGCTTTGAATACTATGAGAAGTTTGGTTCCTTATGATCGTTTTGAGATATGAAGATGGCGATATTAAGTCATGCTAGTTGAGTAGTTGTGAATTTGAGAGATACTTGTGTTAAAGTTTGTGATTCCCGTAGCATGCACGCATGGTGAACCGTTATGTGACGAAGTCGGAGCATGGTTTATTTTTTGATTGTCTTCGAGTGGCGGTCGGGGACGAGCGATGGTATTTTCCTACCAATCTATCCCCCTAGGAGTATGCACGTAGTACTTCGTTTCAATAACTAATAGATTTTTGCAATAAGTATGTGAGTTCTTTATGACTAATGTTGAGTCCATGGATTATACGCACTCTCATCCTTCCACCATTGCTAGCCTCTCTAGTACCGTGCAACTTTTGCCGGTACCATAAACCCACCATTTACCTTCCTCAAAACAGCCACCATACCTACCTATTATGGCATTTCCATAACCATTCCGAGATATATTGACATGCAACTTTCCACCATTCCGTTTATTATGACACGCTTCATCATTGTCATATTGCTTTGCATGATCATGTAGTTAACATCGTACTTGTGGCAAAGCCACCTTCATAATTCTTTCATACATGTCACGCTTGATTCATTGCACATCCCGGTACACCGCCGGAGGCATTCACATAGAGTCATATTTTGTTCTAAGTAACAAGTTGTAATTCTTGAGTTGTAAGTAAATAAAAGTGTGATGGTCATCATTATTAGAGCATTGTCCCATGTGAGGAAAGGATAATGGAGACTATGATTCCCCCACAAGTCGGGATGAGACTCCGGACGAAAAAGAAAAAAAGGAAAAAAGAGGCCATAAAAAAGAGAAAGGCCGAAATAAAAAAATAGAGAAAAAGAGAGAATGGGCAATGCTACTATCCTTTTCCACACTTGTGCTTCAAAGTAGCACCATGATCTTTATGATAGAGAGTCTCCTATGTTGTCACTTTCATATACTAGTGGGAATCTTTCATTATAGAACTTGGCTTGTATATTCCAATGATGGACTTCCTCAAAATGCCCTAGGTCTTCGTGAGAGAGTGAGTTGGATGCACACCCACTTATTTATTTCTGAGCTTTCATACACTTATAGCTCTAGAGCATCTATTGCATGTCAATCCCTACTCACTCACATTGATATCTATTGATGGGCATCTCCATAGCCATCGATACACCTAGTTGATGTGAGACTATCTTCTCCTTTTGTCTTCTCCACAACCACCATTCTATTCCACCTATAGTGCTATGTCCATGGCTCACGCTCATGTATTGCGTGAAGATTGAAACATTTTGAGAACATCAACAATAGGAAACAATTGCTTGACTTGTCATCGAGGTTGTGCATGACTTAAATATTTTGCGTCATGAAGATAGATCATAGCCAGACTATATGATTTTGTAGGGATAGCTTTCTTTGACCATGTTATTTTGAGAAGACATGATTGCTTTATTAGTATGCTTGAAGTATTATTATTTTTGTGTCAATATTAAACTTTTGTTTTGAATCTTTCAGGTCTGAACATTCGTGCCACAATAAAGAAAATTACATTGATAATTATGATAGGTAGCATTCCACATCAAAAATTCTGTTTTTATCATTTACCTACTCGAGGACGAGCAGGAATTAAGCTTGGGGATGCTTGATACGTCTCCAATGTATCTATAAATTTTTATTGTTCCATGCTATTATATTATCTGTTTTGGATGTTTAATGGGCTTTAATATGCTCTTTTATATTATTTTTGGGACTATCCTATTAACCGGAGGCCCAGTGCCAGTTTCTGTTTTTTTGCCTATTTTAGAGTTTCGCAGAAAAGGAATACCAAACGGAGTCCAAACGGAATGAAACCTTCGCGATGATCTTTTTTGGACCAAATGCAATCCAGAAGACTTGGAGTCGAAGTCTGGAACTCCACGAGGCAGGAGGCCGCGCCCAGGGGGGTAGGCGCACCCCCCACCCTCGTGGGCCCCTCGTAGCTCCACCGACGTACTTCTTTCGCCTATATATACTCTTATACCCTATAAACATCACAGAGAGACACAAAACCACTTTTCCGCCACTGCAACCTTCTGTACCCGTGAGATCCCATCTTGGGGCCTTTTCCGGCGATCTGCCGGAGGGGGAATCGATCACGGAGGGCTTCTACATCAACACCATTGCCTCTCCGATGAAGCGTGAGTAGTTTACCACAAACCTTCGGGTCCATAGTTATTAGCTAGATGGCTTCTTCTCTTTCTTTGCTTCTCAATACAAAGTTCTTCTCGATGTTCTTGGAGATCTATTCGATGAAATACTCTTTTGCGGTGTGTTTGCCGAGATCTGATGAATTGTGGGTTTATGAACAAGATTATCTACGAATATTATTTAGTTCTTCTTTGAATTCTTATATGCATGATTTGATATCTTTGCAAGTCTCTTCCAATTACCGGTTTAGTTTGTCCTGCTAGATTGATCTTTCTTTCAATGGGAGAAGTGCTTAGCTTTGGGTTCAATCTTGCGGTGTCCTTTCCCAGTGACAGTAGGGGTAGCAAGGCACGTATTGTATTGTTGCCATCGAGGATAAAAAGATGGGGTTTATATCATATTGCTTGAGTTTATCCCTCTACATCATATCATCTTGCTTCATGCATTACTCTGTTCTTATGAACTTAATACTCTAGATGCATGCTGGATTGCGGTCGATGTGTGGAGTAATAGTAGTAGATGCAGAATCGTTTCGATCTACTTGGCACGGACGTGAAGCCTATATTCATGATTATTGCCTTAGATATCTTCATAACTATGCGCTTTTCTATCAATTTCTCGGCAGTAATTTGTTCACCCACCGTAATACATGCTATCTTGAGAGAAGCCACTAGTGAAACCTATGGCCCCCGGGTCTCTTTCTTATTATATTGCATCTCTTTTATTTACATCGCATCTCGTTTACTATTTTGCAATCTTTACTTTCCAATCTATACAACAAAAAAAACAAAAAATATTTACATTATTATCTTTATTAGATCTCACTTTTGTGAGTGACCGTGAAGGGATTGACAACCCCTCTATCGCGTTGGTTGCAAGGTTCTTGATTGTTTGTGCAGGTACTAGGTGACTTGTGCGTTGTATCCTACTGGATTGATACCTTTGTTCTCAAAACTAAGGTAAATACTTACGCTACTTTGCTGCATCGCCCTTTCCTGTTCAAGGGAAAACCAACGCATGCTCAAGAGGTAGCAACAGCGGCGGTAGGTATTTCCCTCAGATATGAAACCAAGGTTATCGAACCAGTAGGAGAACCAAGCAACACAACGTAAACATCCCCTGCACATAGATAACAAATCCTCGCAATCCGATGTGTTAAAGGGGTTGTCAATCCCTTTCGGGTAACGGTGCCAGAAATTGGTGCGTGACGGTAAAAAAGTTGTAATAGATTGGATAAATAGATCACAAATAAAATAAAGTGCAGCAAAGTATTTTTTGCTTTTTGGATTAATAGATCTGAAAATAAATGCAAATAAAAGTAGATCGCAAAGGCAAATAATAAGAGAAGAAAGACCTAGGGGTCGTAGGTTTCACTAGTGGCTTCTTTCGAGAAAGATAGCAAACGGTGGGTGAACAAATTACTGTTGGGCAATTGATAGAACTTCAAATAATTATGACGATATCCAAGAAATGATCATTATATAGGCATCACGTCGAAGATTAGTAGACTGACTCCTGCCTGCATCTACTACTATTACTCCACACATCGATCGCTATCCAGCATGCATATAGTGTATTAAGTTCATGGACAAAAGGAGTAATGCAATAAGAACGATGACATGATGTAGACAAGATCTATCTATATAGAGATAGACCCTATCATTTTATCCTTAGTAGCAACGATACATACATGTCGTTTCCCTTTCTGTCACTAGGATCAAGCACCTTAAGGTCGAACCCACTACAAAGCACCTCTTCCCATTGCAAGATAAATAGATCAAGTTGGTCAAACAAAACCCAAATATCGGAGAAGAAATACGAGGCTATAAGAAATCATGCATAAAAGAGATCAAAGAAACTCAAATACTTTCATGGATATAAAAAGATAGATCTGATCATAAACTCAAAGTTCATCGATCCCAGCAAACACACCGCAAAAGATTTACATCGTATGGATCTCCAAGAGACCATTGTATTGAGACTCAAGAGAGAGAGATGAAGCCATATAGCTACTAACTACGGACCCGAAGATCTACAAAGAAATACTCACGCATCATCGGAGAGGCACCAATGGAGGTGGCAAACCCCATCTGGGATGGTGTCTAGATTGGCTCTAGTGGTTCTGGGCTCTGCGGCGACTGGATGAATATTTCGTCGATTGCCCTAGGGTTTTTGGAATATTGGGCTATTTATAGAACAAAGAGGCGGTCTGGGGGGCACCCGGGGTGGGCACAACCCACCAGGGCACGCCTGGGCCTCCTGGCGCACCCTGGTGGGTTGTAACCCCCTCGGGGCACCCCCCAGCCGCAGCCAGGGCCCATTGTGTTCCTTCTGGCCCATAAAAATTCTCCGTAAATTTTCGGGGCATTTGTACTCCGTCTAATATTGATTTTCTGCGATGTAAAAAACATGGAAAAAACAACAACTGGCACTTGGCACTATGTCAATACGTTAGTACCAAAAATGATATAAAATGATTATAAAACATCCAAGATTGATAATATAACAACATGGAACAATAAAAAATTATAGATACATTGGAGACGTATCAGCATCCCCAGCAAGGTTAACTCCTGCTCGTCCTCAAGTAGGTAAGTGATAAAAACAGAATTTTTTGATGTGGAATGCTGCCTAACATGTCATAGCATATTCTTTTCTTTGTAGCATGGACATTTGGACTTTTAGTTGTTCAAAGCAATAGTCTAGTTTTGACATAATAATTTAGATACTCGAGTATATCAACAAGCAACCATGTCTTTCAAAATATCAACGCTAAAATAAGCTATCCCTAGCCCATCATGCTCAAACATTGATCCATTCATGAAACACACTCGAATATTAGCTACACCCAATACTTAAGTATGATCATATTTCCTCCTAGTTGGTGCTTTTATAAGAGAAGATGGAGACTGAAATTCAAAAATAAAAAATGCATAAAGTAAAAGAAAGGCCCTTCGCAGAGTGAAGTAGGGATTTGTAGAGGTGCCAGAGCTCAAAGTGAAAAACTTAGAGATAAAAAACATTTTGGGAGGTGTATCCAACCCACCAACGTAAACGACTTAGAGTTCCCAATACTTTCCATGCATAGATATATCATAGGCGGTTCCCAAACAGAAAAATAAAGTTTATTCCTTTTTCCACCATAAATTCACTTTCCATGGCTAACCGTATCCACGGGTGCCCTCCAATATAGCAACAATTTCCAAGGGATTTATTATTTGACAACATAAAGTAAATTCATTTTTGCATTTCGGGACTGGGCATCCCTAATACCTTTGCCTTACTCTCGTGCAATGACAAGTGAATAAACACTCATTGCGAGAATAACACATCTAGCATGGAAAATATTAGCCACCCCTCACTGCTCTGCGAGCGAAACAAATACACAAAAGAGAAGTTTATTTTGAAAATTAGAGAGATGGCACATGCAAATTTTCTTAGAACGACAAAAGAATACCGCATATAGGTAGGTATAGTGGACTCATGTGGCAAAACTAGTTTAAAGGATTTTGGATGCACAAGTAGAGGTCATACTTGGTGCAAAATGAAGGCTAGAAAAAGATTGAGAAGCGACCAACCAAGAAATGGATAATCTCATAAGCAAGCATTAAGCATAAATTGTTGTGGAACACATTATTTCAAAAATTCCTACGATCATGCAAGATCTATCTAGGAGATGCATAGCAACAAGAGGCAAGAGTGTGTCTACGTACCCTCGTAGACCGAAAGCGGAAGCGTTAAGTAACGTGGTTGATGTAGTCGAACGTCTTCACGATCCAACCGATCAAGCACCGAACGCACGGCACCTCCGCGATCTGCACACGTACAGCTCGATGACATCCCTCGTACTCTTGATCCAGTTGAGGCCGAGGGAGAGTTTCGTCAGCACGATTGTGTGGTGACGGTGATGATGAAGTTACCGGCGCAGGGCTTCGCCTAAGCACTGCAACGATATGACCGATGTGTGTTTCTATGGAGGGGGGCACCGCACACAGCTAAGAGAAACTTTTATGTGCCTTTGGGGTGCCCCCCTCCCATGTATATAAAGGGGGGAGGGAGGAGGAGGCCGACTGATATGTCCATTTTGCATCATGATTTTATATCGATATTTATTGCATTATGGGCTGTTATTACACAATATGTCACAATACTTATGCCTTTTCTCTCTTATTTTACAAGGTTTACATGAAGAGGAGGAATGCCGGCAGTTGGAATTCTGGGCTGGAAAAGGAGCAAATATTAGAGACCTATTCTGTATAGCTCCAAAAGTCCTGAAACTTCACGGAAGTTAGTTTTTGAACTAATAAAAAATACTAGAGAAAGAATCCACCAGAGGGGTCCACACCCTGGCCACGAGGGTGGGGGGCGTGCCCCCTGCCTCGTGGGCCCCTGGTGGCCCTCTGATGCCCATCTTCTGCTATATGAGGTCTTTCGTCCGAGAACAAATCAAAAGCAAGCTTATGGGAAGAAACTCCGCCGCCACCAGGCGGAACCAATCTAGGGCTCCGGCAGAGCTGTTCTGCAGGGGAAACTTCCCCCCGGGAGGGAGAAATCATTACCATCGTCATCACCAACGATCCCCTCGTCGGGAGGGGGTCAATCTCCATCAACATCTTCACTAGCACCATATCATCTCAAACCCTAGTTCATCTCTTGTATCCAATCTTTGTATCCAAACCTCAGATTGGTACCTGTGGGTTGCTAGTAGTGTTGATTACTCTTTGTAGTTGATGCTAGTTGGTTTATTGGTGGAAGATCATATGTTCAGATCCATTATGCATATTAATACCCCTCTAATTATGAACATGAATATGCTTTGTGAGTAGTTACATTTGTTCCTGAGGACATGGGAGAAGTCTTGCTATAAGTAGTCATGTGAATTTGGTATTCGTTCGATATTTTGATGAGATGTATGTTGTCATCCCTCTAGTGGTGTCATGTGAATATCAACTACATGACACTTCACCATTGTTTGGGCCTAGAGGGAGGCATTGTGAAGTAATAAGTAGATGATGGGTTGCTAGAGTGACAGAAGCTTAAACCCTAGTTTATGCATTGCTTCGTAAGGGGCTGATTTGGATCCATATGTTTCATGCTATGGTTAGGTTTACCTTAATACTTCTGTTGTAGTTGCGGATGCTTGCAATGGGGGTTAATCATAAGTGGGATACTTGTCCAAGTAAGGACAGTACCAAAGCACCGGTCCACCCACATATGAAATTATCAAAGTACCGAACGCGAATCATATGAACGTGATGAAAACTAGCTTGACGATAATTCTCATGTGTCCTCGGGAGCGCTTTCCTTCATATAAGAGTTTGTCCAGGCTTGTCCTTTGCTACAAAAAGGATTTGGCCATCTTGCTGCATCTAAGTTACTTTTATTACTTGCTACTCGTTAGAAATTACCTTATCACAAAACAATCTGTTACCGATAATTTCAGTGCTTGCAGCGAATACCTTACTGAAAACTGCTTATCATTTCCTTCTGCTCCTCGTTGGGTTCGACACTCTTACTTATCGAAAAGGCTACGATAGATCCCCTAAACTTGTGGGTCATCAAGACTCTTTTCTGGCACCGTTGCCGGGGAGTGAAGCACCTTTGGTAGGTGGAATTTGGTAAGGAATAATTTATATAGTGTGCTGAAATTTACTGTCACTTGTTACTATGGAACATAATCCTTTGAGGGGCTTGTTCGGGGTATCTTCACCCCGACCAGTAGAGCAAAGAGTTGCTCCTCAACCTACTGAACCTACTGAAAATGTTTACTTTGAAATTCCTTCAGGTATGATAGAGAAACTGCTAGCTAATCCTTTTGAAGGAGATGGAACATTGCATCCCGATTTACACTTAATCTATGTGGATGAAGTTTGTGGATTATTTAAGCTTGCAGGTATGCCCGATGATGTTATCAAGAAGAAGGTCTTCCCTTTATCTTTGAAGGGAGAGGCATTGACATGGTATAGGCTATGTGATGATATGGGATATTGGAACTACAAATGATTGAAATTGGAATTTCATCAGAAGTTTTATCCTATGCATCCTGTTCTTCGTCATCGTAATTATATATATAATTTTGGCCTCGCGAAGGAGAAAGCACCGCCCAAGCTTGGGGGAGGCTTAAGTCAAGGTTATATTCATGCCCCAATCATGAGCTCTTAAAGGAAATGATTATTCAAAAAATTTATGCTCGGCTTTCTCTCATTAATCGCTCCATGCTCGATACTTCTTGTACTGGATCTTTTATGATTAAGACTATTGAATTCAAATGGGATTTATTGGAAAGAATTAAACGCAACTCTGTAGATTGGTACCTGGAGGAAGGTAAGGAGTCAGGTATAACACCTAAGTTTGATTGTGTTAAATATTTTATGGATACCGATGTTTTTCATCAATTTAGCACTAAATATGGACTTGACTATGAGATAGTAGCTTCTTTTTGTGAATCCTTTGCTACTCATGTTGATATCCCAAAGGAGAAGTGGTTTAAATATAATCCTCCCACTGAGGTAAAAGTAGTTGCTCCTATTAAAGTTGAAGAAAATACTATCACTTATGATGATCCTGTTGTTCCTACTACTTATATTGAGAAACCACCTTTCCCTGTTAGAATAAAGGATCATGCTAAAGCTTCAACTGTAGTCAACAAAAGTAATATTAGGACACACAAACCCCCTGATCAAGTTAAAGTTGAACCTAAAATTGCTATGGTTAAAGATCTCTTGGCCGATAATATTGATGGGCATGTTATTTACTTCTGCAATGAAGCTGCTAGAATTGCTAGACTTGATGCTAAAAGTAAACATAGACCTGTTGTAGGCATGCCTGTTATTTCTGTTAGAATATGAGATCATTGCTATCATGGTTTATGTGATATGGGTGCTAGTGCAAGTGCAATACCTCATTCCTTATACAAAGAAATTATGCATGATATTGCACCTACTGAGATAGAAGAGATAGATGTTACAATTAATCTTGCCAATAGAGATAATGTTTCACCAGTTGGGATTGTTAGAGATGTTGAAGTCTTGTGTGGGAAAGTTAAATATCCTACTGATTTTCTTGTTCTTGGTTTTCCACAAGATTGCTTTTGTCCCATTATTTTTGGTATACCCTTCTTGAAACACAACTTGCCTATCGAAATCCTAGGGGATCCTCCCCCACCTAAGGGTGATCCCGTGTTTGAGCTTAAACCATTGCCTAATACTCTTAAATATGCTTATCTTGATGAAAAGAAGATATATCCTGTTATTATTAGTGCTAACCTTTCAGAGCATGAAGAAGAGAAATTATTGAAAAATCGGAAGAAGCACCATGCTGCTATTGGATATACTCTTGATGATCTTAAGGGCATTAGTCCCACTCTATGTCAACACAAAATAAATTTGGAGAAAGACACCAAACCAGTTATTGATCACCAATGACGGCTTAATCCTAAGATGAAAGAAGTGGTAAGAAAGGAAATATTAAAGCTCCCTGAAGTAGGTATAATTTATCCCGTTGCTGATAGTCAGTGGGTAAGCCCTGTCCATTGTGTCCCTAAGAAGGGAAGTATTACTGTCGTTCCTAATGATAAAGATGAATTGATTCCGCAAAGAATTATAACAGGTTATAGGATGCTGATTGATTTCAGAAAATTAAATAAAGCCACTAAAAAGATCATTACCCTTTGCCTTTCATTGATCAAATGCTAGAAAGATTATCCAAACATACACATTTTTGCTTTCTAGATGGTTACTCTGGTTTCTCTCAAATATCTGTGTCAGCTGATGATCAAGAAAAGACTACTTTTACTTGCCCTTTCGGTACCTTTGCTTATAGACATATGCCTTTTGGTTTATGTAATGCACCTGCTACCTTTCATAGATGCATGATGGCTATATTCTCTGACTTTTGTGAAAATATTTGTGAAGTTTTCATGGATGATTTCTCTGTTTATGGATCCTCTTTTGATGATTGCTTGAGCAACCTTGATCGAGTTTTGCAGAGATGTAAAGAAACTAACCTTGTCTTGAATTGGGAGAAGCGCAACTTTATGGTTAATGAATGTATTGTCTTGGGGCATAAAATTTATGAAAGAGGTATTGAAGTTGACAAAGCTAAAGTTGATGCTATTGAAAAGATGTGGAGTCCCAAGGACATCAAAGGTATAAGAAGTTTCCTTGGTCATGCCGGTTTTTATAGGAGTTTCATTAAGGACTTCTCAAAAAATTCCTGGCCTCTGACTAACCTATTACAAAAAGATATTCCTTTTGTCTTTGATGATGATTGTGTAGAAGCATTTGAAATACTTAAGAAAGCCTTGATTTCTGCACCTATTGTTCAGCCACCTGAATGGAATTTACCCTTTGAAATTATGTGTGATGCTAGTGATTATGTTGTAGGTGCCGTTCTAGGGCAAAGAGTTGATAAAAAATTAAATGGTATTCAATATGCTAGTAAAACTCTAGACAATGCCCAGAGAAATTATGCTACTACTGAAAGGAATTCTTAGCAGTTGTATTTGCTTGTGATAAGTTCAGACCTTATATTGTTGATTCTAAAGTAACTATTCACACTGATCATGCTGCTATTAAATATCTTATGAAAAAGAAAGATGCTAAACCTAGACTTATTAGATGGGTTCTCCTGCTACAAGAATTTGATTTGCATATTATTGATAGAAAGGGAGCTGAGAATCCCGTTGCAGACAACTTGTCTAGGTTAGAGAATGTTCTTGATGACCCACTACCTATTGATGATAGCTTTCCCGATGAACAATTAGCTGTCATAAATGCTTCTCGCACTGCTCCATGGTATGCTGATTATGCTAATTACATTGTTGCTAAATTTATACCACCTAGTTTCACATACCAGCAAAAGAAAAAGTTTTTCTATGATATAAGACATTACTTCTGGGATGACCCACACCTTTATAAAGGAGTAGATGGTGTTATTAGACGTTGTATACCTGAGCATGAACAGGAAAGGATCTTACGCAAGTGTCACTCCGAAGCTTATGGAGGACACCATGCTGGAGATAGAACTGCACATAAGGTATTGCAATCTGGTTTTTATTGGCCTACTCTCTTCATGGATGCCCGTAAGTTCGTCTTATCTTGTGATGAATGTCAAAGAATTGGTAATATTAGTAGACGTCAAGAAATGCCTATGAATTATTCACTCATTATTGAACTATTTGATGTTTGGGGCTTCGATTATATGGGACTGTTTCCTTCCTCTAATGGGTATACACATATTTTAGTTGCTGTTGATTACGTTACTAAGTGGGTAGAAGCTATTCCAACTAGTAGTGTTGATCATAACACCTCTATTAAGATGCTTAAAGAAGTCATTTTTCTGCGGTTTGGAGTCCCTAGATATTTAATGACTAATGGTGGTTCACATTTTATTCATGGTGCTTTTCATAAAATGCTTGCTAAGTATGACGTTAATCATAGAATTGCATCTCCATATCATCCACAGTCTAGTGGTCAAGTAGAACTTAGCAATAGAGAGCTTAAATTAATTTTGCAAAAGACAGTTAATAGATCTAGAAAGAATTGCCCCAAGAAACTTGATGATGCATTATGGGCTTATAGAACTGCATATAAAAATCATATGGGTATGTCTCCGTATAAAATGGTTTATGGTAAAGCATGTCACTTACCTCTTGAATTAGAACATAAGGCATATTGGGCTATTAAAGAGCTCAACTATGATTTCAAATTTGCCGGTGAGAAGAGGTTATTTGACATTAGCTCACTTGATGAATGGAGAACCCAGGCTTATGAGAATGCCAAGCTGTTCAAAGAAAAAGTTAAAAGATGGCATGATAAAAGGATACAAAAACGTGAATTTAATGTAGGTGATTATGTATTGCTATACAACTCTCATTTAAGATTTTTTGCACGCAAACTTCTCTCTAAATGGGAAGGTCCTTACGTCATCGAGGAGGTCTATCGTTTTGGTGCCATAAAAATCAACAACTTTGAAGGCACAAATCCGAAGGTGGTGAACGGTCAAAGAATCAAACATTATATCTCAGGTAATCCCATAAATGTTGAAACTAATATTATTGAAATTGTAACCCCGGAGGAATACATAAGAGACACTTTCCAGAATGTTTCAGACTCCGAAAAGGAATAGGTATGTGGTACGGTATGTAAACCGACTCCAAAACAGTTCTAATGGCAATTTTTCTCCGTTTTGGAATATTTAAGAAAATAGGAAAATAATAAGCAGACTGGAAAGGACACGAGGATTCCACGAGGGTGGAGGGCGCGCCCTACCCCCTGGGTGCGCCCCCTGCCTTGTGAGCACCTCGTGCGCTCTCCGGACTCCGTTTTCTTGCACGATACTTCTTTTGGTCGGTAAAAATATACTATATAATCTCCCGAAGGTTTTGACCACCGTATCGCGCAAATATCTCCTGTCTTTGTTTTGAGCTTTCCTACTGCAGATTTGAGCAACATGTCATCCCAGGATTCGTAAGGAGAAAGCTATGTGGCTGATTACCTTGCAGATCCTAAGGTCTATGGGGATGTGGAGCATTGTGGTTGGACTATGGAAGAAGAAGAGGACTATGAACCTAAGGGCAAGGAGGAGACGAGCTCAGATGATGAAGTCCCATTACCTCAACCTGGGTACATGCATGTGGAGTTCCAAAATTCAAGCCTCCCGGATAGAGTAAAGAAACCTAAGATCGAGTTTATCCCTTTTTGCCTCTTGTAGGAAAACAAGCAGGAATTATGCAAAAAGATACTAAGCCTGGAGCAGGAGATCGATGACCCGTGGGATCAAAATTATATCCTTAAGCGTGAATTAAGGAAGAAGCCTACGCCATCAACAACGCCATCATCTTCTCCATCAACAAAGAAGAACTGAGCATCGGGTATGGGCACTCCCCTTGGCAACTGCCAAGCTTGGGGGAGTGCCCTGGTATCGTATCACCATCACCTTTATCTTTACCATTTTTCTTAGTTCGATCCTTTTGATAATATCTTGACCTAGTAGAATAAAATTTTAGTATGATCTAGTGGTGAGTTTTGCTTTATAATCTTCCTATGTAATCGAGTCCAAGAGCTATATATAATAAAGATTAGTGTTGAGTCAAGGGCTTGATTATTTTGCTCTGATCTTGAGGGAATAAAATAAATGAGAAGAAATAAAAAGAAATAAAGAGGTCATATGGATCTTATGGAGAGTAGTGAGTTCACACATAAAGAGTATGATGAATAAAAGTTGTTGAGAGTTGACAAACAGAGTTTTGGTTATCGTTGCAATTAATAGAAAGTAATAAAGAAATAGAGGTTTTCACATATAAATATACTATATTGGACATCTTTTATGATTGTGAGCACTCAGTAAAGTATGATATGCTAAAGAGTTGACATTGGACAAGGAAGACAATGTAATGGGTTATGTTTTCTTACATCTGAGATAAATTATATTGTCATGGATCATCCAACATGTCGAGCTTGCCTTTCTCTCTCTTGCTAGCCAATTTCTCTACACCAAGTAGAGATACTACTTGTGCTTCCAAATATCCCTAAACCCAGTTTTGCCATGAGAATCCACCATATCTACCTACGGATTGAGTAAGATCCATCAAGTAAGTTGTCATTGGTGCATGCAATAAAAATTGCTCTCTAAATATGTATGATCTATTAATGTGGAGAAAATAAGCTTTATACAATCTTGTGATGTGGAAGAAATAAAAGCGACGGACTGCATAATAAAGGTCCATATCACAAGTGGCAATATAAATTGACGTTCTTTTGCATTAAGATTTTGTGCATTCAACCATAAAAGCGCATGACAACCTCTGCTTCCCTCTGCGAAGGGCCTATCTTTTACTTTTATATTCTACCTTATATAAGAGTCATGGTGATATTCATCTTTCCTTTTTACATTTTATCCTTTGGCAAGCACAATGTGTTGGAAAGATCCTGATATATATAGCTAATTGGATGTGAGTTTTCATGAACTATTATTGTTGACATTACCCTTGAGGTAAAACATTGGGAGGCAAAACTATAAGCTCCTATCTTTCTCTGTGTCCGATTAAAACTTTATACCCATAAATATTGCGTGAGTGTTAGCAATTGTGAAAGACTAAATGATAATTGAGTATGTGGACTTGCTGAAAAGCTCTTATATTGACTCTTTCCTATGTTATGATAAATTGCAATTGCCTCAATGACAGAGATTAGAGTTTGTTGGTTCTCAATGAAGTTTATAATTCATACTTGAAATTGTGATCGAATTGTTACTTTAGCATAAGAGATCATATGACTATATATATATATATATATGTTGTTGTTCTAAGAATGATCATGATGCCCTCATGTCCGTATTTTATTTTATCGACACCTCTATCGCTAAAGATGTGGACATATTTTTCGATTTCGGCTTTCGCTTGAGGACAAGCGAGGTCTAAGCTTGGGGGAGTTGATACGTCCATTTTGCATCATGATTTTATATCAATATTTATTGCATTATGGGTTGTTATTACATATTATGTCACAATACTTATGCCTTTTCTATCTTATTTTATAAGGTTTACATGAAGAGGGGGAATGCCGGCAGCTGGAATTCTGGGCTGGAAAAGGAGCAAATATTAGAGACCTACTCTGCACAGCTCCAAAAGTCCTGAAACTTCACGGAAGTTATTTTGGGAATGAATAAAATATACTAGAGAAAGAATCCACCAGAGGGGGCCCACACCCTGGCCATGAGGGTGGGGGCGCGCCCCCTGCCTCGTGGCCCCCTGGTGGCCCTCTGATGCCCATCTTCTGCTATATGAGGTCTTTCGTCCAACAAAAAAATCAGAAGCAAGCTTACGGGAAGAAACTCCACCGCCACGAGGCGGAACCTTGGGGGAACCAATCTAGGGCTCCGACAAAGCTCTTCTGCCGGGGAAACTTCCCTTCGGGAGGGGTAAATCATCACCATCGTCATCCCCAACGATCCTCTCATCGGGAGGGGGTCGATCTCCATCAACATCTTCACTAGCACCATCTCATCTCAAACCCTAGTTCATCTCTTGTATCCAATCTTTATATCCAAACCTCAGATTGGTACCTGTGGGTTGCTAGTAGTGTTGATTACTCCTTGTAGTTGATGCTAATTGGTTTACTTGGTGGAAGATCATATGTTCAGATCCATTATGCATATTAATACCCCTCTTATTATGAAAATGAATATGCTTTGTGAGCAGTTACATTTATTCCCGAGGACATGGGAGAACTCTTGCTATAAGTAGTCATGTGAATTTGGTATTCGTTTGATATTTTGATGAGATGTATGTTGTCATCCCTCTAGTGGTGTCTTGTGAACATCGACTACATGACACTTCAGCAATGTTTGGGCCTAGAGGGAGGCATTGGGAAGTAATAAGTAGATGATGGGTTGCTAGAGTGACAGAAGCTTAAACCCTAGTTTATGCGTTGCTTCGTAAGGGGCTGATTTGGATCCATATGTTTCATGCTATGGTTAGGTTTACCTAAATACTTCTGTTGTTGTTGTTGCAGATGCTTGCAATGGGGGTTAATCATAAGTGGGATGCTTGTCCAAGTAAGGATAGTACCCAAGCACTGGTCCACCCACATACCAAATTATCAAAGTACCGAACGTGAATCATATGAACGTGATGAAAACTAGCTTCACGATAATTCCCATGTGTCCTTGGGAGCGCTTTCCTTCATATAAGAGTTTGTCCAGGCTTGTCCTTTGCTACAAAAAGGATTGGTCCATCTTGCTGCATCTTATTTACTTTTATTACTTTTTACTCGTTACAAATTACCTTATCACAAAACAATCTGTTACCGATAATTTCAGTGCTTGCAGAGAATACCTGACTGAAAACTGCTTATCATTTCCTTCTGCTCCTCGTTGGGTTCGACGCTCTTACTTATCGAAACGGCTATGATAGATCCTCTAAACTTCTGGGTCATCAAGACTCTTTTCTGGCGTTGTTGCCGGGGAGTGAAGCGCCTTTGGTAGGTGGAATTTGGTAAGGAAAATTTTATATAGTGTGCTGAAATTTACCATCACTTGTTACTATGGAACATAATCCTTTGAGGGGCTTGTTCGGGGTATCTTCACCCCGACCAGTAGAGCAAAGAGTTGCTCCTCAACATACTAAACCTACTGAAAATGTTTACTTTGAAATTCCTTCGGGTATGATAGAGAAACTGCTAGCTAATCCTTTTGAAGGAGATGGAACATTGCATCCCGATTTACACTTAATCTATGTGGATGAAGTTTGTGGATTATTTAAGCTTGCAGGTATGCCCGATTATGTTATCAAGAAGAAGGTCTTCCCTTTATCTTTGAAGGAAGAGGCATTGACAGGGCATAGGCTATGTGATGATATGGGATCATGGAACTACAAACAATTGAAATTGGAATTTCATCAGAAGTTTTATCCTATGCATCTTGTTCATCGTGATCATAATTATATATATATAATTTTTGGCCTCGTGAAGGAGAAAGCATCACTCAAGCTTGGGGGAGGCTTAAGTCAATGTTATATTCATGCCCCAATCATGAGCTCTCAAAGGAAATGATTATTCAAAAAATTTATGCTCGGCTTTCTCTCAGTAATCGCTCCATGCTCGATACTTCTTGTACTGGATCTTTTATGATGAAGACTATTGAATTCAAATGGGATTTATTGGAAAGAATTAAATGCAACTCTGAATACCTTACTGAAAACTATCTGTTACCGATAATTTCAGTGCTTGAAGAGAATACCTTACTGAAAACTGCTTATCATTTCCTTCTGCTCCTCGTTGGGTTCGACACTCTTACTTATCAAAAAGGCTACGATATATCCCCTACACTTGTGGGTCATCACCGGCCAAGGGGAGGAGGCGCGCCGAGGGGGGGGGGCAATCCTAATCCAAGTAGGATTCGACCCCCCTTTCCTATTCCAACTAGGAGAAAGGGGGGGGGGGGGGGGGAGAGAAGGAAAGGGGGGAGGCCCCCCTAGTCCAATTCGGTTTGGGCTAGGGGGGCGCGCGCCACCTCTTTGTCTTCCTCCTCTCTTCCACTACTAGGCCCATGAGGCGCAATAACCCCCGGGGGATTCCGGTGACCTCCCGGTACTCCGGTAAATACTCGATACACTTCGGAACCATTCCGTTGTCCGAATATAGTCATCCAATATATCAATCTTTATGTCTCAACCATTTCGAGACTCCTTATCATGTCCATGATCTCATCTGGGACTCTGAACTATCTTCGGTACATCAAAACACATAGACTCATAATACCAATCGTCATCGAACGTTAAGCGTGCAGACCGTACAGGTTTGAGAACTATGTAGACATGACCGAGACTCATCTCTGGTCAATAACCAATAGCGGAACCTGGATGCTCATATTGGCTCCTACATATTCTACGAAGATCTTTATCGGTCAAACCGCGTAACAACATACGTTGTTCCCTTTGTCATCGGTATGTTACTTGCCCGAGATTCGATCGTCGGTATCATCGTACCTAGTTCAATCTCATTACCGGCAAGTCTCTTTACTCGTTACGTAATGAAACATCCTGCATCTAACTCATTAGTCACATTGCTTGCAAGGCTTATAATAATGTGCATTACCGAGAGGGCCGAGAGATACCTCTCCGACAATCAGAGTGACAAATCCTAATCTCGAGCTATGCCAACTCAACAAACACCATCGGAGACACCTGTAGAGCATCTTTATAATCACCCAGTTAGGTTGTGATGTTTGATAGCACACTAAGTGTTCCTCCTATATTCGGGAGTCGCTAGTGCGCGTCGGTCCTAAACAAATGGTTTAAAACCCCTTTCCGCGATGGCATTTGGAACCATCACCAAGTGAGTGTGTGCGATAGGGTGTCCTTCCCACATGACCCAGAAATCGTCGGGGATAGGCCCTCCTGGGACCCAGGCTGGGGCCGTGTGTGATCGGGCGAGGCATCGAAACCCATTCATTTCCGTAGGTATGTACATCCCACACGGTGAATCCCAGAAATCATTTTCGTAGGTATGTACATCCCACATGGTGAATACCAGAAATCATTTCCGTAGGTATGTACATCCCACACGGTGAATCCCAAAAAAACATTTCCGTTCGTATGTATATCACACATGGTGAATCCAAGGAATACGTTTCCGTTCTTATGTACATCCCACACAATCATTCCAGGGAAAACATTTTCATTCGGATGTACATCCCACACGGTTTTATGTATACACTCGTGTGTGAAAGGTGTAACTATCACACATGCTCTGCCTTGGCTAACTGTCTGATTTCATTAACTACATCACACACGATTTGATGTAGAAAACAGTGTGGCATTGGGCTATCCATCGCAAGCGCTTTTACTGCTAGAACCGTTTGCAAAGGTCCATGATCTTCTGTTCTATTTTTTATTTTTGCCTGTAATTTATTATTCTAATTGGAAATTTTGAAATACGAAACGTGCAATTCAAATTCTCATCACAATGTTTCAACAACGAATCCTTAAATAAAATTGACATGTTCAGTAATTACAGGATTAGGCACCAATTAACTATGATGAACCGCAGTATTTAAAGGCGGTAAAGGTGAAGAGACAAGTGTAAATCATTTTGACTACCGACGGTGTTGAAGAATCGCAATGCCCATAATGTGCCTTCATGCATGCCATAGGCACGAACCACTTTTGTCCAACCCTTTGTGACGATCGCCCGCCCATCCTTCACCGCCTTCAGGAAGACTTCTAGAGCATTATCATGGTAGCATGAATTATATACTTTAACCTTAGTTGACTCCATTCCGGTCATGTAGTTTGCTAGGTAATCATCAGTAAATAGCTTCGGAAACCACTGAAAAGAGAAAAATATCAGATACTGAGGTCTAATAGAGTAACTTGTTGTGGGCAGGGGGAAAAGGCAACACATTACTTACCATCCTAAAGTTCACTGTTGTGTTCGACAAAGTGTAAATAAAGAGCTTAATTCCAATCACCTGTTTCTTTTGCCTAACAATCTTTCTTAGTTTCCTCACTTGACGCTTGTTCATGAATCTCTAAACTGAGATTGCACAAATGATGTAAAATACAACTACCTATGTTCCTAAGTACAAGTATTTTTTTTAGATTTCAATATGAACTACATACGGATGTATATAGAATTATAGATAAAGTTTAGATTAGAATCTAGATTCACTCATTTTTCTCCTTATGTAGTCTATATTGGAATCTCTAAAAATACTTATGTTTAGGAATAGATGGTGTATAAGACATGGGATGCAGCTAACCTCGACGGCAAACAACATCATCGCCCATTGTAGCCCTGTGTAAGTACATGGAAAGCCAATGTTAACTACAACAGGGTTAACATCCACCAAAAATAGCAAATGGTAATAAAACGGCAGCATCTGTAGTGATATCTTCATTTCAAAAGAGTAGCACGGTAGCAAAGGGACGGATTAAAAAATGGATACAACTGTTAATTGCAACAGGCTTAACAACATCCTAGTTCATGTTTTGTAAGTCTATAGCCATTGAAATACAACTTTTTAAACATGGATACAACTGTTAATTGCAACAGGCTTAATGGCCATTGAAACCGGTACTGATAAAAATGCAATTGGCAGAGTTAAACATCACAAGACAGGTGCTGCCAGAGCAGATAATGGCCCAAATTTCTATAAAAAGGTAGGGAAATAGCTCAAGCGTGTTAGGCATGTTTACTACAACATGCTTAATACATCGACAGTACAAAACATAGCCATTAATTGCAACTGTTATTGGTAAGATTGAACTAGTGGGTACATACTTGGTAAGTCCTGGGAGGTAGTTGCTGGGGCACTTCATCTTGGCCAGAGCCCGCCTGAAGTCAGCGGCGGTGGAGGCGAGCTGTTCCTCCGGGTCGAAGCGTGGATCAGTGCCATTGACATGTGTACCTACAGGCAACCAGTAAATGGTAGAAGTTAAACTGCAATCGCACAAATGATGTGAAATACTGTAAGACATGGGATGCAGCTAACCTTGAAGGCAAACAACATCATCGGCCATTATGACCCTGCGTAAGTACATGGACAAGCATATTAGGTACAACAGGGTTAGCATCCACCAAAAATGGCAAATGGGGCAGCATCTCTAGTATATCTTCATTGCGGAGAGTAGCATGGTAGCGAATGGACAGATTAAAAAATGGATACAACTGTTAATTGCAACAGGCTTAACAACATCCTAAGTCATGTTTTGTAAGTTTGTAGCCATTGACATGCAACTATTTAAAAATGGATTCAACTATTAATTGCAACAGGCTTAATAGACATTGAAACCGGTGCTGATAAAAACGCAATTGGCATAGTTAAACATCACAAGGCAGGTGCTGCCAGAGCAGAGAATGGCCCAGATGTCTATAAAAAGGTAGGGATAGTAGAAAAACGTGTTAGGCATGTTTACTAGAACATGCTTAATACATCGACCGTACATAACATAGCCATTAATTGCAACTGGTATTGGTAAGATTGAACTAGTGAGTACATACTTGGTATATCCTGAGAGGTAGTTGCTAGGGTACTTCATCTTGGCCAGAGCTCGCCCAAAGTCAGCGACGGCGGAGGCGAGCTGTTCCTCCGGGTCGAAGCATGGATCAGTGCCACTGACATTTGTACCTACAGGCAACTAGTAAATGGGTAGAATTTAAATGCAATTGCACAAATTATGTGAAATACTGTAAGACATGGGATGGAGCTCACCTCGACGGCAAACAAAAGCATCGGCCATTAAGACCCTGCATAAGTACATGGGCATGCATGTTAAGTGCAACAGGGTTAGCATCCACTAAAAATAGCAAATGGGCAGCATCTCTAGTGATATCCTGAGTCATGTATTGTAAGTTTGTTGCTGGTATTGGTGAAATTGAGCTGGACACGGTAATATTTGAACATCACCCAGTGTGTAGTACTGAAATAAACAAGGCATGAACATGCTTAATACATCAACCGTACAAATCATAGCCGTTGCAAGTGGTATTGGTAGGATTTAGCTAGTCAGATCTTACCTGTTAAGTCCTGGGGGGTAGTCGCGGGGGGACTTCATCTAGGCCAGAGCCTGCACCATGTCGGCGGCGGCGGTGGAGGCGAGGTGTTCCTTCGGGTCAACACGCACAGCAGCCATCGCTCCATGGACCGCCATCAGCTCCTGGCAGGGGGGGGGATTTGGAGGCATGAGGACGTTTCACAGGCGCCATTTAAGCAATCAAGCCGGGGACGTGATAGAGATCGGTGGGTTACCTGACTGGATCCGAGCAGAATGTAGATGTGGTTGAAGCTGTGGTTGCAGCGGCGGCGGTTTGAGATGCTGGTAGAGGGAGGCGCGAGGGAGGGGGATACTGAGGGGAAGGGGATGTGGTTGGAGAAATAAATTCTGAAATCGCGCGCCTAATGAAAATTTTGGTGCGAAATTTGAATCTTGGGCGGGGGAAACACACAACGCAGACGAAGCGCGTAAAATACTCATGTGCGAGAAAAAAGAAAGTTGGCAAATCATGTCTCCAAAAAATGTACACGTGTACTTGATTTTTTCGGTCAATGGTATGCCTGGTTTATTAGGAAATATCGCACATGTAACTGACTTATGGGTCATTAACGCAAAAAACACAGACGGGTACGACATAGAAACCATGTGTTTTGTGATCTTCTAATGATTAACGCAAAAAAGCACACGGGCACACATGCTAATCAACGCTCAAAGCCCTCAAAGGATGCTCTTATCGACATTGTACGTTAATACTACAAACTTAAAGTACTACTGGTAATTTGCTCTAATACTACAAACTTAAACTACTTCAAACATGCTGCCATCAGGGCATGCTAGCTAGACGCCGGCGTTCTCCTTCCCGGCCTTGTAGGCGGCAGCCCACCGTGCTTCGATCTCCGCCAAGCTCTCCTCACCACGGCGTGCGGCCTCTTTTTTCTTGCGGTGGCGGGACTCTCTTTTCTTGATTGCTTCCTGCCTTTTCCGCTCCTTCTGTGCGGCTTTGGCCGCCTCTAGATCCACCACCCATTCGGCCATGGCAGCCTCATGAAGGAAATATGCCCTAGAGGCAATAATAAAGTTATTATTTATTTTCCTTATATCATGATAAATGTTTATTATTCATGCTAGAATTGTATTAACCGGAAACATAATACATGTGTGAATACATAGACAAACAGAGTGTCACTAGTATGCCTCTACTTGACTAGCTTGTTAATCAAAGATGGTTATGTTTCCTAACCATTGACAAAGAGTTGTTATTTGATTAACGGGATCACATCATTAGGTGAATGATCTGATTGACATGACCCATTTCATTAGCTTAGCACCCGATCGTTTAGTATGTTGCTATTGCTTTCTTCATGACTTATACATGTTCCTATGACTATGAGATTATGCAACTCCCGTTTGCCGGAGGAACACTTTGTGTACTACCAAACGTCACAACGTAACTGGGTGATTATAAAGGAGCTCTACAGGTGTCTCCAAAGGTACATGTTGGGTTGGCGTATTTCGAGATTAGGATTTGTCACTCCGATTGTCGGAGAGGTATCTCTGGGCCCTCTCGGTAATGCACATCACATAAGTCTTGCAAGCATTGCAACTAATGAGTTAGTTGCGAGATGATGTATTACGGAACGAGTAAAGAGACTTGCTGGTAACGAGATTGAACTAGGTATTGAGATACCGACGATCGAATCTCGGGCAAGTAACATACCGATGACAAAGGGAACAACGTATGTTGTTATGCGGTCTGACCGATAAAGATCTTCGTAGAATATGTAGGAGCCAATATGAGCATCCAGGTTCCGCTATTGGTTATTGACCAGAGACATGTCTCGGTCATGTCTACGTTGTTCTCGAACCGTAGGATCCGCACGCTTAAGGTTTTGATGACAGTTATATTATGAGTTTATGAGTTTTGATGTACCGAAGGAGTTCGGAGTCCCGGATGAGATCGGGGACATGAGGAGGAGTCTCGAAATGGTCGAGACGTAAAGATCGATATATTGGACGACTATATTCGGACATCGGAAAGGTTCCGAGTGATTCGGGTATTTTTCGGAGTACCGGAGAGTTACGGGAATTCGCCGGGGAGTATATGGGCCTTATTGGGCCATACGGGAGAGAGGAGAGAGGCCAAAAGGAAGGAGGCCTGCGCCCCCCTCTGGTCCGAATTGGACAAGGGGCGCAGCCCCCTTTTCCTTCTTCCTCTCCCCCTCTTTCCCCTTCTCCTACTCCAAGGAAGGAAGGAGTCCTACTCCCGGTGGGAGTAGGACTCCCTTGGCGCGCCCCCTCCCCCTTGCTCCTTTATATACGGGGGCAGGGGGGCACCTCTAGATACACAAGTTGATCTTCGTGATCGTTCCTTAGCCGTGTGCGGTGCCCCCTCCACCATATTCCACCTCGGTCATATTGTAGCGGTGCTTAGGCGAACCCCTGCGACGGTTGAACATCAAGATCGTCACCACGCCGTCGTGCTGACAGAACTCCTCCCCGAAGCTTTGCTGGATCGGAGCCCGGGGTGCGTCATCGAGCTGAACGTGTGCCAAGAACTCGGAGGTGCCGGAGTAACGGTGCTTGGATCGGTTGGACCGGGAAGACGTACGACTACTTCCTCTACGTTGCGTCAATGCTTCCGCTTCGGTCTACAAGGGTACGTAGACAACACTCTCCCCTCTTGTTGCTATGCATCACCATGATCTTGTGTGTGCGTAGGAATTTTTTTGAAATTACTGCGTTCCCCAACACCTCAAAGTCCGCCCATGTAACTGTCTGGCCGCCGGCGGTGATGAACTCGACGCGGCAATATGCCATGGCTTCCTTACCATGTGCGCGGTCGCGGGCGGCGAGGAACGCGGCGTGGCGGGATGCCATCGCTTCCTTACGAGTTACTATGCACCGCGGTGCCATGGACGATGCCTAGAGAGAGCTCTAGGACGGAGGGGCCGGGCAGCCATACAGTGCGGTGGTATTCAAGAGCTCAACCACAAACGACCACAGAAATGTGCTAAATTCATTAAGGTCTCTCTCCTTGTCAGGAGAACCTTGGCCGAACTATGTCCGGCTAGAATGGGATGCGGACGACGAAGATATTCGCTGCCCACCCACCACCCACTTAGTAGCCACTGTCGATGATTTAACCAACATGCTCGACTTTGACTCCGAAGACATCGACGGTATGGACGACGATGCAGGAGACGAACAGGAACCACCGCCCACAGGGCGCTGGACCACCACCTCATCATATGATATATACATGGTGGACACCCCCAAAGAAGGCAATGGCGACGAGACAGCGGAGGATGACCCCTCCAAGAAGCAACCCAAGCGCCAACGTCAGCGGTGCCTCTCTAAGTCCCGCCACATCAAAAGTAGTGATACCGGCACAAGAGACAATAACACTCCGGATAGTGCCGAAGACAACCACAATCCCCTCCAGCACGATGTAAAGCGGGAGGGTGAACAAGCTAGCCCTCCAGAGCAGGCAGCAGATGGAGAATCGGAGGAGGACAATTACATGCCTCTCTCCGGAGACGAGGTGAGCCTTGGCGACGAAGAATTTATCGTGCCTGAGGATCCCGTCGAGCAGGAACGCTTCAAGCGCCGGCTTATGGCCACAGCAAATAGCCTGAAGAAAAAGCAACAACAGCTTCAAGCTGATCAAGACTTGCTAGCAGACAGATGGACCGAAGTCCTTGTGGCCGAGGAATACGAACTCGAGCGCCCCCCCAGAGTTACCCAAAGCGCAGGTTGCTACCTCACCTCGAGGAGGAAGCATTGAAACCTCCATCACCAGTGTACGATGCAGCTGACCGGCCACCGCGTGGCCGAGCCAGAGAGGCGTTTCAGCCTGAAGTTCAGCCTGCACCCCGCCGCCACTCAATCAAAAATACCAAGGCCCGGGGCAACACACGGGACCTGCGAGATGTATTGGACAGCAGGGCAAAACATGCAAGGTCAATATACGGGTCACGGGGGTGCGCGCCAACGCGGATGATGACCGTCGTGCCGGATACATTAAAAGTAAATCCGGCCGGGCCGAATACAGCAGACAAGACTCATATGAACTGGGTCGTGATATAGCCCAGCACAGAGGTGCCGCACACCCCCTATGCTTCACTGATTAAGTTATGGATCACAAATTCCCGGAGGGTTTTATACCCGTAAATATCGAATCGTATGATGGTACAACAGATCCCGCTGTATGGATTGAGGATTTCCTCCTTCACATCCACATGGCTCGCGGTGATGATCTACATGCCATCAAGTACCTCCCACTAAAACTCAAAGGACCAGCTCGGTATTGGCTGAATAGCTTGCCAGCAGACTCCATCGGCAGTTGGGAGGATTTGGAAGACGCATTCCTTCACAACTTCCAGGGCACTTATGTGCGACCACCGGATGCTGATGACTTGAGCCATATAACTCAGCAGCCAGGGGAATCGGCCAGGCAATTCTGGACACGGTTCCTAACTAAGAAAAACCAAATTGTCGACTGTCCGGATGTAGAGGCCTTAGCGGCATTCAAGCATAACATCCGTGACGAGTGGCTTGCCCGGCACCTCGGCCAGGAGAAGCCGAAGTCTATGACAGCCCTCACGACACTCATGACCCGCTTTTGTGCGAGCGAGGATAGCTGGCTGGCTCGCAGCAACAACACATCAAGGAATCCGGGCACTCCGGATACCAAAGATGCCAACGGCAGACCACGTCGTAACAGACAAAAGCGCCGCAACAACGACAATAACACCGATGATACGACAGTCAATGCCGGATTCAGAGGCTCTAGATCCGGTCAGCGGAAAAAGCCATTCAAAAAAGTACTCCGGGCCCGTCTAGTTTGGATCGCATACTAGATCGCTCGTGTTAGATCCACGGCATCCCCGATAAGCCAGCCAATCACACCAACAGAGAATGTTGGGTGTTCAAGCAGGCCGACAAGTTAAATGCTGAAAACAAGGACAAGGGGCTGCATAGTGATGACGAGGAGGAGCCCCGGCCGCCGAACACGGGAGGACAGAAGCGGTTCCCCCCACAAGTGAAGATGGTGAACATGATATACGCAAGCCACATTCCCAAGAGGGAACGGAAGAGTGCACTAAGGGACGTCTATGCGATGGAGCCCGTCGCCCCAAAGTTCAACCCATGGTCCGCTTGTCCGATCACCTTCGATCGCAGGGACCACCCCACTAGTATCTGTCATGGTGGATCCGCCGCACTGGTCCTAGACCCCATCATCGAGGGATTTCACCTCACTCAAGTCCTTATGGACGGCGGCAGCGGCCTGAACCTGCTCTATCAGGATACAGTGTGCAAAATGGGTATAGATCCCTCGAGGATCAAAACCACCTTTAAGGGCATCATCCCAGGTGTAGAGGCCCATTGCACGGGCTCAATCACACTGGAAGTGGTCTTCGGATCTCCGGACAACTTCCGATGCGAGGAGTTAATCTTAGATATCGTCCCATTCCGCAGTGGCTATCACGCACTGCTCGGGCAAACCGCATTTGCAAAATTCAATGCAGTACCGCATTACGTGTACCTCAAGCTCAAGATGCCAGGACCTAGGGGGGTCATAACAGTCAATGGAAACACAGAACGCTCGCTCCGCATGGAAGAGCACACTGCGGCCCTCGCAGCAGAAGCACAAATCAGCCTTTTAAGGCAAACCACCAATTCGGTGATACAGCCCTCGGACAACGTCAAGCGAGTCCGGAGTAAACTGCAACAGGATCGCCTGGCACGTTCAGAGCTCGCCTAGCAATTCGGCCCCCGTCCCAGTCCCAGTCAAGCGATGAAATCCGTGCCGCGCGTACATAATTACGCACGGAAAATACCATGGGCATAGGCGGGGGCACGATCAGGGCATGTCCCGCAATGCGGCTTAACTGCCCTAGGGGCTGCATACCTTTATTATTTTTTCTCTTTCAGGACCTAACGCTCTAGAAGCCCTTTCCGGCAGTATGATTGCCGGACACATTACGGGAAGGAACAACCAAGGAGGCAAGAAGCTAAGCTGTACAAGGGAACCCCCAGGTGGTCTCTAATAATAATCGATATACCCGCTTTCTACTATCCATACGCAGCTTGCCCTTGGATAGGATATGTCAAATAGTCCTATTTTCTGCTTATTACACTACTTGTATCAGTACGCTTCGACGTATTATTTAAATAACAATGCATAGCATTAGTCTATTATTGCATTATTCATCCCCTTTTTCTTATATGTTCATTTACGACAACTTGCACCCGTACATTCTGGTACGGTCAGTGTGCTAGGGGCTTTCGTTTCCCCCATAATATGGTGTGAGAAGTCCGAACACTTTCGACAGTGCGGCTCCCCGTACTTATATCATTATATGCATCAGCTCCGAATCATGTCTTGGGTCAATAGTTGGGTTTGTCCGGCTCCCATGTTTGGGTACCTTACGTTCCGCTATATCGGCTAAGGTAGCACTGGGAGAAATACTGCGATTGTGTCCCGGTTCTTCCGGATGAGCACCTCAGTAGAGAAAGCCGAAAACTGACTATCATGATAAGGCGAGAGCTGGTCGCTGTTCGAGAGGTCTCAAGTCCTTAAAGACTTTTCCGCTTCGGCCGAGGAGTCGGCCATGCCCGACTTAGGCGTGTATAGCGCCCCAAATTCGGCCTTCCGAATACTAGGGGCTTCGCCAAAATTTAAAATTGTAGACTTCTATGGATAAGTGAGACTGATAAAGCCTTATAGTCCGATTGCCTGGTTCGTTGTGCTGAACACCTCCCTTGAAGGACCCAAAATTGGGATAAAGAGTGCTCAAGTTTATCCCAAACACCCCAGTACTAATTACATGGGGGCAGAAGCCGATGACTGACCAACTCTCAGATTTTATAAACGGCCGCACAGAAGGTAATATTTTAAATTAAAAAAAGCGTTGCATAGCGCAAATGAACTTGTTTCACATTAAAGGATCACATGAACATGCTCATTCAAAAATTACATCTCTGGCACATTCATCGGCCACAAGGCGGGGACCCTTCAGGACACTGTCATAATACATTTCGGGGCGGCGATGCTCCTTGCCCTCCGGCGGCCCCTCCTTCACCAGCTTCACGGCGTCCAGCTACGCCCAGTGCACCTTCGCCTGGGCAAAAGCCCTGCGCGCACCCTCGATGCAGACGGACCGCTTTATGACTTCAAGCCGAGGGCAGGCATCCACAAGCCGCCTCACCAGACCGAAGTAGCTGTCGGGCAGGGGCTCGCCAGGCCACATCCGGACTATAAGACCCTTCATGGCCTGTTCGTCCGCCTTGTGAAGCTCGACCAATTGCTTCAGCTGGCCACTCAAGGGCATTGGGTGTTCGGTACCAGTATACTGAGACCAGAACGACTTTTCCGTCGAGCTCCCCTCCTCAGCTCGGTAAAACTCTGCAGCATCCAGTACACTGCGGGGAAGATCTACAAATGCTCCTGGAGAGCTCCAAACTCGGGTAAGTAAAAGGAAAGTTTCCTTCACATGCTTGCTTTGCATAATGAATGCCTTACCCGCTGCTATCTTCTTCACCGCATCAATCTCCTGGAGGGCCTTGTGGGCTTCAGCCTTGGCGCTCAGGGCGCTTTCGAGCGCCTTCGCAAGCTCGGACTCTCGCTTCTTAGAGTCAAGCTCCAAGGACTCGTGTTTTTTGGCGAGAGCCTTGAGCTCTTGCTGCACCTCGCCTACCCGGGCTTCTTGCTTTTCCCGCTCAATGCGCTCCTTGGCCGCTTTGTCTTCGGCCTCGGACAACGCCTTCTTCAGGGTCGCCACTTCGGTCGTGGCCCCTGGCAAATTCATGATGATCCTATTACTTTACACCCGAACTTCTTTTTAAATATATAGACAAGGTATTTCTTACCTTTGCTCTCCTCGAGTTGCCTCTTGGTAAGGCCGAGGTCGTCCTCGGACCACTCCAGGTCCTACTTCAGTGAAGAGACCTCCGCAGTATGTGCGGCAGCAGCCAGTAGTGAAGCCTGCACATACACATAGACATATTCTGATTAGACTCCTGAGTCATCTTTTGATCCTCTATTCGGCCTTTCTTCGTGAACGCCGAACAGAGCATCAGAGGCTACTGTCTATGCGGTAATATTTTCTTATATTTTGATTGCTTACCTCAAAGCCTAATAGGAGGCTGGCGCAAGCTTTGGTCAGTCCATTTTTGGCGGACTGAACTTTCTCGATCACCGCACTCATGATAGTGCGGTGCTCTTCGTCGATGGAAGCGCCGCGAAGCGCTTCCAGCAAGTTGTCTGGTGCCTCTGGATGGACAGAGGAAACCGGCACGAGCATCTTGCCCCCCTTAATAGGGGATCGCCTGCCAGAGTCCGGAACCACCGAAGGCTCCGGGGCAGTATTCGGCTAGGGGCCGAACTTGGAGCCCGTGGGAGTCTTGCCCCCTTTGCGCCTACGGTCCGGAAGGTCGCCTCGAGGTGCCCCCAGGACTACCTCCCCTCGGCTCAGTGCCTTTCAGGACAACACCTCGACGTTGTCCATAGGGCAAGGGGTGGAGGCGGTCGGAAGTGAATCACTATTCATATCCAACGACTCCAATGAACCGTCCGACGAATCTACGTCGAGATGAGCTCGGGACGGACTGCATAATCATATGCGGCGTAATGAGAAACAGTGCAATAAAACATACCATGAATTACTATGGTGTACGGATACTTACGACTTCGCCACGGGCTTCTCCCTGGGTAACCACTCGTCGCCGCTGTAGGCGGCCGTCGTGGAGCAGTCCAGAAGGAGTGTCCTTCCCTTCTTGGACCCTTCGGCCTCCCCGGTTGGGTCGGCCTTCCTTTTTCTTGTCTCCCCCAGCTGGGTGGGGGAGAACTTTCCTCCTCCTCCTCGTTTTCGTGGGAGGAGTGCGCGTCGGAATCATCGGACGATGAGTCCGATATAACCTTGCGCCGGAGACCCTTTCGGGTCCCCGGGGCCTTCTTCTTGGTCTTCTTCGCCGGCACCTCATAAGGTGCCGGAGCCAGCATCTCCGTTAGGAGAGAATCTGCAGGATCTTCAGGTAGGGGGCTGGGCAATCAACCTGCTCCGCTATCTTCACCCAGTCCTGTTAATGGCGTGGAAGCTTAGATCCCGCACATGATTAAACTGGGGAAATAAATATTCTGTGAGATATGAAAACTTACCAGATTGGCATAGCGCTTTGCGCTAAGTCCGCGGTCCTCGGTAAGGGGAGGAGGTACCTCGGAGCCCTTGAACAGCACCTTCCAGATGTCCTTGTGCGTCGTGTCGAAGAGCTCTCGCAGCGTCTGGTGCTTGGCTGGGTCGAACTCCCACAAATTGAATGCCCGTCGTTGACACGGGAGGATCCGGTGGAAGAGCATGACCTGGACCACGTTGACGAGCTTGATTTTCTTGCTTATCATGTTCCTGATGCAGGTCTGCAGTCCGGTCAACTCTACCGGAGAACCCCAGGACAGGCCCTTATCTTTCCAGGAGGTGAGCCGCGTGGGGATTCTGGATCGAAATTTGGGGGCCACCACCCAGTTGGTGTCGCGCGGCTCGGTGATGTAGAACCACCCCGATTGCCACCCCTTTATGGTCTCCACATAGGAGCCCTCGAGCCAGGTGACGTTAGGCATTTTGTCCACCATGGCGCCTTCACACTCTGCTTGCTGGCCGACCACCACATTCGGTTCAACATTGAAGGTTTTCAGCCACAGGCCGAAGTGGGGCCTGATGCGGAGGAAGGCCTCGCGCACGACGATAAACGCCGAGATGTTGAGGATGAAATTGGGGGCCAGATCATGAAAATCCAGCCCGTAGTAAAACATGAGCCCGTGGACAAACGGGTGGAGGGGAAATCCCAGTCCGCGGATGAAGTAGGTAAGAAAAACAACTCTCTCATGGGGTTCAGACGTAGGGATGATCTGCCCCGCATCTGGCAGCCGGTGCGCAATATCCGCGGCCAGATATCCGGCTTCCCGTAACTTTGCGATGTGCTCCTCCGTGACGGAGGAGACCATCCACTTGCCTCCTACTCCGGACATGCTTGGAGTGGTTTGAGAAGAAAGACGCGAACTTGGGTGCTGGAGCTCGAGTGCGTGAGAATGAATAAGCAAGGAGGAAGAAGGCGTGGGTAAAAAGGGTGAATCATTGTCCCTTTATAAGGGTGGAAGAGGCGATGCGCCTCCCCACTTGTCTGGCAAAATCGCTTATTCCCCAAGCGCCGTAATTGATGGCACGGTTGGGTTGCCCACGTCCGTATTGATGAGAATCCCATAATAAGGGGGACACGATCTCTGCATTGACAAGACATGTCAAGAAAACCGCCTCGCGATATGCGCGGTGCTGGTAAAGAAAAACGGTTCGAATAATGACCGGGCCATGACATGATGTCATGTTGTCAAAACGTGTCAACAGATTAGATTTGTGGAAATATTATTCTCTCTACGGTGGTATGTGGAACATGTTTTGCAGAGCCGGACACTACCCTTATGTTAAAAATCTCCTATGGAGTATTCAGAAGAAGAACCCGCCTTGCAATGCCGAAGACAAAACTGCGCTCCAGACTCATCGTCATTGAAGCCTGGTTCAGGGGCTACTGAGGGAGTCCTAGATTAGGGGGTCTCCGGACAGCCGGACTATATCCTTTGGTCGGACTGTTGGACTATGAAGACACAAGATTGAAGACTTCGTCCCGTGTCTAGATGGGAGTCTCCTTGGCGTGGAATGCAAGCTTGACAATACGGATATGTAGATCACCTCCCTTGTAACCGACTTTGTGTAACCCTAGCCCCCTCCGGTGTCTATATAAACTGGAGGGTTTAGTCCGTAGGACAACATACAATCATACCATAGGCTAGCTTCTAGGGCTTAGCCTCTACGATCTCGTGGTAGATCAATTCTTGTAATGCTCATATCATCAATATCAATCAAGCAGGACGTAGGGTATTACCTCCATTAAGAGGGCCCGAACCTGGGTAAACATCGTGTCCCCTGCCTCCTGTTACCATCCGCCTTAGACGCACAGTTCGGGACCCCCTACCTGAGATCTGCCAGTTTTGACACCGACACTCTTCCTTTTCATTGACGAGATGCCGAGTCACCGTGATCAGGCTGCTTCCAGTGGATAGTTGTGGTTGTTGGCCCTCAGCCTCTTAAAATGTGCTAGCTGTTACTATATATGTTAAGTATGTAGATATGGACCATATGGTTGTTGGCCCTTAGCCTCTTAAGTTGTCCTCCAATGCGCAGGCTCACCGGGAAGCATGCGAGCTTTACGCTACGCAGGCTCACTGGGAAGCGAGCCCTTTGACTTCCATGGCCGCCCGACTTCCTCTCCATTAATGGCACCAAAGCCGCTGTTTAATACGGGCGTCCTTACTGCTCGCCTCCCATTCCCCTCCCCCCGCAGACCTCCACCGCCATGGTGCAGAATGATCATCTGCCACTAGTCTTCAAGTTTGGTGAAGTCGACTCCGAGCTGGAGGAGATAGAAAATAAGGAGGAATGGGGCCTCATGGACATGGCCCAGAATGAGCTGGTCGCGGCGGTTGCTGCCCCGCTCCCGTCCCAGCTCCCATCCACGCGCCCGCGCCAGCGACCATCCCCGTAGCATTGACAGGCCGGTCCCCAAGCACTATCATAGAGCTGGAAGCCGCAGGCGTCAGCGAGGTCTCCGTGGACCCGCGCGAGCTCGTGTACATGCCAGCACCAGCGCCCGTGCCCGTGCCCGTGCGTGCCCCTTGATACGTCTCCAACGTATCTATAATTTTGATTGTTCCATGCTGTAATATTATCTGTTTTGGATGTTTATGGGCTTTATTAAACACTTTTATATTATTTTTGGGACTAACCTATTAACCCAGAGCCCAGTGCCAGTTTCTGTTTTCCCCTTGTTTCAGTGTTTCGCGGAAAAGGAATATCGAACGGAGTCCAAACGGAATGAAACCTTGAGGAGCGTGATTTTTGGAATGAACGTGATCCAGGAGACTTGGAGTTGAAGTCAAGGAAGCTTCGAGGTGGCCACGAGGCAGGGAGGCGCGCCTGCCCCCCGGGCGCGCCCCCCACCCTCGTGGGTCCCTCGTGGCTCCCCTAACCGACTTCTTTCGCCTATATATATGCATATACCCTAAAAACATAAAAGAGTGGAATAGATCGGGAGTTCCGCCGCCAGAAGCCTCCGTAGCCACCGAAAACCAATCTAGACTCGTTCCGGCACCCTGCCGGAGGGGGGGAATCCCCCTCCGGTGGCCATCTTCATCATCCCGGTGCTTTCCATGACAAGGAGGGAGTAGTTCTCCCTCAGGGATGAGGGTATGTACCAGTAGCTATGTGTTTGATCTCTCTCTCTCTCTCTCTCTCGTGTTCTTGAGGTGGTACAATCTTGATGTATTGGGTGCTTTGCTATTATAGTTGGATCTTATGATGTTTCTCCCCCTCTACTCTCTTGTGATGAATTGAGTTTTCCCTTTGAAGTTATCTTATCGGATTGAGTCTTTAAGGATTTGAGAATACTTGATGTATGTCTTGCATGTGCTTATCTGTGGTGACAATGGGATATCACGTGATCCACTTGATGTATGTTTTGGTGATCAACTTGCGAGTTCCGTGACCTCGTGAACTTATGCATAGGGGTTGGCACATGTTTTCGTCTTGACTCTCCGGTAGAAACTTTGGGGCACTCTTTGAAGTTCTTTGTGTTGGTTGAATAGATGAATCTAAGATTGTGTGATGCATATCATATAATCATACCCACGGATACTTGAGGGTGACATTGGAGTATCTAGGTGACATTAGGGTTTTGGTTGATTTGTGTATTAAGGTGTTATTCTAGTACAAACTCTATGATAGATTGAACGGAAAGAATAGCTTCGTCTTATTTTACTACGGACTCTTGAATAGATCCATCAGAAAGGATAACTTTGAGGTGGTTTCGTACCCTACCATAATCTCTTCGTTTGTTCTCCTCTAGTAGTGACTTTGGAGTGACTCTTTGTTGCATGTTGAGGGATAGCTATATGATCCAATTATGTTATTATTGTTGAGATAACTTGCACTAGTGAAAGTATGAACCCTAGGCCTTGTTTCAACGCATTGCAATACCGTTTGTGCTCACTTTTATCATTAGTTACCTTGCTGTTTTTCTATTTTCAGATTACAAAAACCTATATCTACCATCCATATTGCACTTGTATCACCATCTCTTCTCCGAACTAGTGCACCTATACAATTTACCATTGTATTGGTGTGTTGGGGACACAAGAGACTCTTTGTTATTTGGTTGTAGGGTTGTTTGAGAGAGACCATCTTCATCCTATGCCTCCCACGGATTCATAAACCTTAGGTCATGCACTTGAGGGAAATTTGCTACCGTCCTACAAACCTCCGCACTTGGAAGCCCAACAACGTCTACAAGAAGAAGGTTGTGTATTAGACATCATGCTCTTTTCTGGCGCCGTTGCCGGGGAGGTGAGTGCTTGAAGGTATATCTTTAGATCTTGCAATCGAATCTTTTAGTTTCTTGTTTTATCACTAGTTTAGTTTATAAAAGAAAACTACAAAAAATGGAATTAAGGATGCCTCATATGCTTCATCTTTTTAATGTCTTTCGTAAGAATAAGGATTCCGATAATTGTGCTCAAGTGCTAGAAGAAGAATGCATTAGAATGTTTGGCACTAAATATTTGAATGATGAGCATGATTGCAATGTTGTTTGTATGAATTCCTTGAATATCCATGATGCTAATGATATGCAAAGCCACAAGCTTGGGGAAGCTATGTTTGATGAAGATGATATTTTTTGTCCCCAAAGTTTTGATGAGAAAATTTATTTTGATGAAAGCATGCCTTCTATTTATGATGATTATATTGATGAAAGTGGATTTGGAGAGGTCATGACTTTATTTTGTGATGAATCCACTATTTTGGAAGAGGTTCCAATTGATTATGAGAACAAAGTTGCGTTCTATGATGATTATTGTGATGACTTGTATGCTATAAAGAATAATGATATCCATGAAACTTGTCATCATGATTTTAGTTTTCAATTGGATTATGCCTCACATGATAATTATTTTGTTGAGTTTGCTCCCACTATTATTCATGAGAAGAATTTTGCTTGTGTGGAGAGAAATAAAATTTCTATGCTTGTAGATCATGAAAAGAATGCTTTAGGTGCTGGTTATATTGTTGAATTCATTCATGGTGCTACTGAAAATTATTATGAGGGAGGAACATGTGCTTGTAGGAATTGCAATAGTATCATGTTTCCTCTCTATGTGCTTAAAGTTTTGAACTTATGCTTGTTTTGCCCTCCTATGCAAGTTGATTATTATTCCCATAAGTTGTTTGCTCACAAAATCCCTATGCATAGGAAGAGGGTTAGACTTAAATGTTCTAGTCATATTCTTCATGATGCTCTCTTTATTTTACAATTCTTATCTTTTATGTGAGCATCA
>NC_053028.1:562782503-562859709 GCF_003073215.2 Triticum urartu
GAGTGATGCACACACAGGATGATGTCTATGAAGACTTTTAGGTTACCTTGTCCCTTGTCTTACCAACAAGAGGGTTTGTGACTCCTTGAACTAGTGCAAGATGTGGAAGTTGATTGCACTTGTTCTTGCCAAGATGATAAGAGTGAAGTATGTTGGCGGAGTCACCCTCGACAACTCTCTAGTTCTTCTTCTTCGGGATCCACACCATCTTGATGGGAATCCTCGGTGTTGTAGTTGTACTTGATGAAGTGGAACTTGAAGTAGTCTTGGGAACCCACTTGACCAAGGCCTTAGGAGCTTCTTCAAATGCATCAATTTCCTCTTGAAGCTTGTCCTTGCCTTTTTGCTTGTGGTCTTGTGGTGGAAGATCATATTGAGCTTGTGTCCCTTTGAGAGAAGTAGGATCATACTTCTCTTGTTGGGGAACAAACTTTGTCTTGGGGTATTGATCTTCTTCCCACTCAACTCCATTGGCATTGAACTTTCGTTCAAAACCAACACCTTGATTCTTCCGGTGCCTTCCTTGCTTGCGTACAATTTCCTCGAATTGCTTACTTCCGGCAAGGCTCTTGTAAACACCTTTCGCTATAATTCCCTTCAATAAGCTATTTTCTTGCTCAAGTGTAACTTGGCTAAGTGAATCATTAGTAGAATCAAGAGAACTACTAGAAGCAACAATATTGGATTTAGCATGATTATTGTTACTACTAGAGGAAGAATCTTTCTTGTTCTTATTACTAGACTTGACTTGAGGCATGTAAGTGGATAAGAGTAAACGCTTGGCAATGTAAGAACTTTTCTTACGAAGATCATCATTGATTGCTTTTAAGAACTCATGCTCTTGCTCAAGGTTGAGCTTTTCAAAGCGTAATTTCTCATGAGTCCTTAAAAGTTCTCGATGATCTCCTAAGATAGTTTCATGAGCTAACTTAAGAGTGTTTAGTTCTTTAGTTAGAGACTCAATCTTCTCCTTATCATTGTCATTCATTTTATCTTGATTAGCATGATTAATTGACGTTTCATCATAGTATTCATCACTAGAGTTGTCAACAAGTAAATCATCATCACCTAACAAGTCATCTTCATCACTATTGAAATCAACATACTCGGGGTGTGATACCTTTAGTCCTTTAGCCATGAAGCATGTTCCAACTCCTTCATTCGATGAGTCAGATATGTCGTAGGAGTTGGTTGTCACAAGTGCTAGACCAGCAACACCTTCATCTTGATTATATTCGGAGTCGGAGTGATAGCTTCTCTCGGAGTGGTTGTCGGAGTCGGAGCCGGATACCCATTCACCAACATGAGCTTGATGTCTTCGTTTTGTGTAGCTCCTTGATGACTTGTCCTTTCTTTCCGAATCCTTGCTTCTCCGTGAGGGTCTTCGTTCATAACTATCATCTCTACTCCTTCTTTCTCTAGATGGTGATTCTTCTCTTCTACTTCTTCTCTTGGGAGAATCTTCTCTTGTAGGGGCCGTACACTCATTGGAATAGTGTCCGGGCCTTCCACAATTGTAGCAATTTCGCTCTCGACTAGAAGATCTTTTGTCATTGTAGGACCTTGACTTGGAGCTTCTCTCTTTGCTTCTACTCTTGTAGAACTTGTTGAAGTTCTTCACCATTAAGCTCAATTCTTCATTGAAGGTTTGTTTCTCACTCGATGACATGGGGGCTTCACATGAGGCTTTGTAAGCACCACTTGATTTGTTGTGAAGTTCCTCTTTATCCTTGAGTGACATCTCATGAGCAACAATTCTTCCAATGACTTCCGTTGGCTTGAGATCTTTGTAATTTGGCATCATTTGGATCAATGTGCACACGGTATCATATTTTCCATCCAAGGCTCTTAGGATCTTCTTGATGATGAATCTATCGGTCATCTCTTCACTCCCTAAGCCGGCAATCTCATTTGTGATAGGAGCAAGCCTAGAGTACATTTCAGCGACACCTTCACCATCCTTCATTTTGAACTTGCCAATTTGACTTTGAAGCACATCCAATTTGGATTCCTTGACGGAGTCGGTACCTTCGTGCATATCAATCAAAGTATCCCAAATTTCCTTTGCATTCTCAAGACGGCTGATTTTGTTGAATTCTTCGGGGCACAATCCGTTGAAGAGGATATCACAAGCTTGAGCGTTGTATTGCAGCATCTTCAACTCTTCCGTGGTGGCTTCACGGTTCGGTTCTTTCCCATCAAAGAATTCACCTTGCAAGCCAATACACACAATAGCCCAAACGGCGGAGTTATGTCCAAGAATATGCATTTTCATCTTATGCTTCCAACTAGCAAAATTAGTGCCATCAAAGTAAGGACCTCTACGGTGATAATTTCCCTCGCTAGACGCCATACTCTCCTAGGTTGTGAAACCAAGGCTATGACCACCAAAAGCTATGGAAATCAAAGAAAATGGAGAGCAAAGCTCTGATACCACTTGTAGGATCGAAAGTATGTCTAGAGGGGGGTGATTAGACTACTTGACCAAATAAAAATCTAGTATTTTCCCAATTTTAGTTCTTGGCAGATTTTAGCTATCTTAGTACAAGTCAAGCAATCTCCACACAATTCAAGCAAGCATGCAAAAGAGTATATGAGCAGCGGAAAGTAAAGCATGCAACTGGCAAGAATATAACGGGAAGGGTTTGGAGGAATCAAATGGAATTGGAGACACGGATGTTTTTGTCGTGGTTCCGATAGGTGGTGCTATCATACATCCACGTTGATGGAGACTTCAACCCACGGAGGGTAACAGTTGCACGAGTCCATGGAGGGCTCCACCCACGAAGGGTCCACAAAGAAGCAACCTTGTCTATTCCATCACGGCTGTCGCCCATGAAGGACTTGCCTCACTAGCGGTAGATCTTCACAAAGTAGGCGATCTCTTTGCCCTTACAAACTCCTTGGTTCAACTCCACAATCTTGTCGGAGGCTCCCAAGTGAAACCTAGCCAATCTAGGAGACACCACTCTCCAAGAAGTAACAAATGGTGTCTTGATGATGAACTCCTTGCTCTTGTGCTTCAAATGATAGTCTCCCCAACACTCAACTCTCTCTCACAGGATTTGGATTTGGTGGAAAGAAGATTTGAGTGGAAAGCAACTTGGAGAAGGCTAGAGATCAAGATTCATATGGTTGGAGTGGAATATCTTGACCTCAACACAAGTGTAGGTGGTTCTTTCTCAGAAAATGTGTATTGGAAGTGTAGGTATGTTCTGATGGCTCTCTCCACGAATGAAGAGTGGGTGGAGGGGTATATATAGCCTCCACACAAAATCTAATCATTACACACAATTTTCCAAACTCGGTGGGACCGAATGGTTAAACTCGGTCGGACCGATTCAACAAACCTATTGACCGTTAGGATTTTCGGTGGGACTGAGATGCAACTCGGTAGGACCGATATGGTTAGGGTTAGGGCATAACGTAATCTCGTTGTGACTGATTACACAAACTCGGTGGGACCGATTTTGGTAATAAGTTGGTCAGGTAAACTCGGTGGGACCGATTCGCTCATCTCGGTGAGACCGAAATGTTACAAAAGGGAAACAGAGAGTTTACATTGCAATCTCGGTGGGACCGATCGCTCATCTCGGTAAGACCGAAACGTTACAAAGGGAAACAGAGAGATTACAATCCCATCTCGGTGAGACCGAGATCCCTATCGGTGAAACCGATTTGCTAGGGTTTGTGGCAGTGGCTATGACATTTGAAACTCAGTGGCGCCGGATAGAAAGAATCGGTGGGGCCGAGTTTGACTTTTGGTTTAGGTCATATGTGGTTGTGGGAAGGTAGTTGAGGGTTTTGGAGCATACCACTAAGCATTTTGAGCAAGCAAGCCATTAAGCAACACCTCATCCCTCCTTGATAGTATTGGCTTTTCCTATAGACTCAATGTGATCTTGGATCACTAAAATATAAAATGTAGAGTCTTGAGCTTCAAGCTTGAGCCAAACTTTTTGTCCTTAGAATTTTGAGGGATCCACTTTCCTCATCCATGCCATGCCATTCATTGAGCTTTTCCTGAAATATTAATCTTGGAATAATGTTAGCTCAATGAGCTATATGTTGTTAGGAATTACCAAAACCACCCAGGGATAGTTGCACTTTCAGATTGACAACCCCCAATTGCGTTGGTTGCGAGTAGCTATCGTTTTGTGCAGGTACGAGGGACTTGAGCATGGCCTCCTACTGGATTGATACCTTGGTTCTCAAAAACTGAGGGAAATACTTACGCTACTCTGCTGCATCATCCTTTCCTCTTCGGGGAAATCCAACGCAAGCTCAAGAGGTAGCAGATACCACCCTATCATACCACATCATAACCATTTTAATAGCATGTTGGCACGCAAGGTAAAACATTATAACTCATAGCTAATCAAGCATGGCACAAGAAACTATGATCTCTAGTTGTCATTGCAAACATGTTTATCCATAATAGGCTGAATCAGGAACGATGAACTAATCATATTTACAAAAACAAGAGAGGTCGAGTTCATACCAGCTTTTTCTCATCTCAGTCAATCCATCATATATCGTCATAATTGCCTTTCAGTTGCACGACCGAATGATGTGAATAGTAATAATAGTGCACGTGCATTGGACTAAGCTGGAATCTTCAAGCACTCAATAAACAGGAGAAGACAAGGTAATATGGGCTCTTTTGTCAGATCAACAATAACGCATATAAGAGCCACTTCAACAATTTAATTATGGTCTTCTCCTATTGACCCCCAAAGAAAAGAAAAGAAATAAAACTATTTACACGGGAAGGCTCCCAACAAGCAAAAGAAGAACATGAAATCTTTTTGGGTTTTATTTTTAATTACTACTACAAGCGTGGGAAGTAAACTAATTAAAGGATACAAATAATTTTTTTTGGTTTTTCTTAAGGTTTATTTAACACACAAGAAGAAAGCATAAAAAGGAAAATAAACTAGCATGGATGATACAATGAAAAAGTATGAGCACCGATATCTAGCAATGAGTGTGTGAACATGAATGTAATATCCTTGAGAAATACATACTCCCCCAAGCTTAGGCTTTTGGCCTAAGTTGGTCTATGGCCACGGTTGGCCTGGCGGGTATCCATAATAATAATTGGGGTCGTACTGCGATGAAGAAGACTCTGATTGTCACTGGTCGGCAATCATCTCCGGATCCCAATGGTAATTAGACTGTCATGGAGGATCAACTTGTGGTTCCGGCTCTGGCTCTGTGGCTGATGTAGGGTTCCGATAGGCGTGAATAGCCACTAATGGAACAAGGTACTGGCCTGCAGATAAATCAAACAAGGAAGGAGCAGGCAGGGTAATAGTCTCAGGATGATGTTTATCAAAGAACAATTTGTATTTAAGCTCCCCTTCCCTATTCTTAACAATAAAATCGTGTGCCACCATACTCTTATAATCTAAATAAACACGAGGCAGCACTTTTTCTTCCTTCTCATAATGCCTAATAGGTATGTTAAAATGTGCAGCTAGGCGAGAAGCATAGATGCCTCCAAAGATGGGGCCCTTTGTACGGTTCAGACTTAACCGTTTAGCAATAATGCCGCCCATACTAACAGAGTTATCACTGAATAAACGGTGGAGCAAAATAATAATATCAGGAACAGTAAGGTTTCCACAGTTTCCACGACCAATTAAGCAACGACTAGCAAATAATGCAAAATAGCATAAAACAGGAAAATGTATGCTAGTGATTCGTGCATCGGAAACCTTCCTTGTTTCCCCTACAGTGATGATATCAATAAACCCATCCACATCGCTACAATGTGGTTCCTCTGTCGTGCCCTCGAAAGGGACCAAACAATCCCGACAAAAATCATAAAGTGCCATATCCTTATGCTCATCATATAAATAAAACTCCACCATAGGTGGTGAGTTCCCAGAATGGAAATGAAAGTTTTGCACAAAGATATTTGTGAGTAAGAGATACTGATCGCGTTGGTCGTGGTGGAAAGCGGTGAGGCCTGCATTTTTAGCCAATTCACAGAAATCTTCATAAATCCCGGTTGCTCTCAAGAAATCATCGGAAGGCCATTCACACGACCGAACCTCCGCAGTGCGAGGCAGATTATATTTGGGCTTCGGTGCCTTTTCCTTCGAGCTTCGGCTCGATGAGCCCCTTAAAAGTCTCTTCTTTATTTTCTGAAAAATTCTGAAATTTTTAGTAACTTAAAAATAAAAGTAAGCTAAACTCAATAATATTGATAGCAACTACTCATACAAGTGCCTAGAGCCTATATCATGCATCAAAACTACTTTTGACCCTATAAATTTGACATGCAAGCTCAAGAACAGGGTCACCTAAGCAGCAAAAATTTTCAATGAATAAAGCACTAGAACAAAAACTAATTGGACCAATGGAGGAGTCACATACCAAGGAACAATCTCCCCAAGCAGTTTTGTGAGAGGTGCTTTGAGCAAGGAGATCAAAAATGGCAGCAAAATGAGCTTGGACTTGGGTTTGAGCTGGATATTCGTGTTTGTGGGAGGAAGAAGGAGTGTGTGGGTGCAGGAATAAGTGGAGGAGGGCCACCATGGGCCCACGAGGCAGGGGGCGCACCTAGGAGGGTAGGGCGCGCCCCTGACCCTCGTGGCCAGGTGCCAGCTCCTCCTGTTGTGTTCTCATTGCCAAATATTCTCAAATATTCTAGAAAAAATCATATTTAAATTTCAGGGCATTTGGAGAACTTTTATTTTCGGGGTATTTTTATAATGCACCGACAATCAGATAACAGACAGAAAAATACTATTTTTATTTTATTTAATATAAATAACAGAAAGTAAAAGTGGGGTACATAAGGTTGTGCCTCCTAGTTTCATCCATCTCATGATCATCAAAAGGAATCCACTAACAAGGTTGATCAAGTCTTGTTAACGAACCCATTCCGAATAACATGGAACCGGAGAAATTCCGAATAACATCCCCAATAATAAGAATATCATATTTCTTCTTGACAGTAGGAAGAGGAAATTCAAAACCTCCAAATATAATCGATGGCATTTTTCCAATAGAGTTGATACTATGAACTTGAGGTTGTTTCCTCGGAAAGTGTACCGTATGCTCATTGCCATTAACATGAAAAGTGACATTGCCTTTAGTGCAATCAATAACAGCCCCTGCAGTATCCAAAAAGGGTATTCCAAGAATAATAGACATACTATCGTCCTTGGGAATATCAAGAATAACAAAGTCCGTTAAAATAGTAACATTTGCAACTACAACAGGCACATCCTCACAAATACCAACAGGTATAGCAGTTGATTTATCAGCCATTTGCAAAGATATTTCAGTAGGTGTCAACTTATTCAAGTCAAGTCTACGATATAAAGAGAGAGGCATAACACTCACACCGGCTCCAAGATCACATAAAGCAGTTTTAACATAGTTTCTTTTAATGGAGCATGGTATAGTAGGTACTCCTGGATCTCCTAGTTTCTTAGGTATTCCACCTTTAAAAGTATAATTAGCAAGCATGGTGGAAATTTCAGCTTCCGGTATCTTTCTTTTATTTGTAATAATATCTTTCATGTACTTAGCATAAGGATTGGTTTTGAGCATATCAGTTAATCACATACGCAAAAAGATAGGTCTAATCATTTCAGCAAAGCGCTCAAAATCCTCATCATCCTTTTTCTTGGATGGTTTGGGAGGAAAAGGCATGGGTTTCTGAACCCAAGGCTCTCTTTCTTTACCATGTTTCCTAGCAACAAAGTCTTTCTTATCATAACCTTGATTCCTTGATTGTGGGTTATCAAGATCAACAGCAAGTTCAATTTCTATATTATTATCATTACTAGGTTGAGCATCATCATGAACATTATTATTAACATTATCACTAGTTTCAGGTTCATTACCAGATTGTGTTTCAGCATCAGAAATAGAAATATCATTTGGATTCTCAGGTGTTTCAGTCATAGGTTCACTAGAAGCATGCAAAGTCTTATCATTTTATTTTTCTTCTTTTTAGAAGAACTAGGTGCATCTATATTATTTCTCTGAGAATCTTGCTCAATTCTCTTAGGATGGCCTTAAGGATACAAAGGTTCCTGAGTCATTCTACCACCTCTAGTCATAACTCTAACAACATTATCATTATTCTTATTATTTAATTCATTGAGCAAATCATTTTGAGCTTTAAGTACTTGTTCTACTTGAGTGGTAACCATAGAAGCATGTTTACTAATAAGTTTAAGTTCACCTTTAACATTAGCCATATAATCACCCAAGTGTTCAAGAATATTTGAATTGTATTTCAATTGTCTACCAAAATAAGCACTAAAATCTTCTTGCTTAGACATAAATTTATCAAAGTCATATAAGCATGGGCTAGCAAACTTAGTAAATGGGATTTCAGCTTTATCATATCTATAGAGAGAATTTACCTTTACTACCTGTGTTGGGTTATCAAGACCATGTACTTCTTCAATAGGAAAGGGATTAAGATCATATGTTTCTTCAACAGGTGGTAAATTAAGACCATGTATTTCTTTAATAGGAGGTAGATTCTTAACATCTTCAGCTTTAATACCTTTTTCTTTCATAGATTTCTTTGCCTCTTGCATATCTTCAGGACTGAGAAATAGAATACCCCACTTCTTCGGAGTTGGTTTAGGAATAGGCTCAGGAACTGGCTCAGGAGGTGTCCAATTATTTTCATTTGTTAGCATATTATTCGATAGAATTTCAGCTTCATCCGGCGTTCTTTCCCTGAAAACAGAATCAACACAACTATCCAGGTAATCTCTGGAGGCATCGGTTAGTCCATTATAAAAGATATCTAATATTTCATTTTTCTTAAGAGGATGATCAGGCAAAGCATTAAGTAACTTGAGAAGCCTCCCCCAAGCTTGTGGGAGACTCTCTTCTTCAATTTGCACAAAATTATATATATCCCTTAAACCAGCTTGTTTCTTATGAGCAGGGAAATATTTAGCAGAGAAGTAATAAATCATATCCTAGGGACTACGCACACAACCAGGATCAAGAGAATTAAACCATATCTTAGCATCACCCTTTAATGAGAACGGAAATATTTTAAGAATATAAAAGTAGCGAGTTCTCTCATCATTAGTGAACAGGGTGGCTATATCATTTAATTTAGTAAGATGTGCCACAACAGTTTCAGATTCATAGCCATGAAAAGGATCAGATTCAACCAAAGTAATTATATCAGGATCAACAGAGAATTCATAATCCTTATCAATAACACAGATAGGTGAAGTAGCAAAAGCAGGGTCAGGTTTCATCCTAGCATTTAGAGATTGCTTATTCCATTTAGCTAATAACCTCTTGAGTTCATATCTATCTTTGCAGGCTAAAATAGCTAAAGAAGCTTCTTGATCAAAAACATAACCCCTAGGAATAACAAGTGATTCTTCACCATCACTTTCATCAGTATTATCAGATTCAATATTTTCATTCTCTCTAGCCCTAGCAAGTTGTTCATCAAGAAATTCACCAAGTGGCACAGTAGTATCAAGCATAGAAGTAGTTTCATCATAAGTGTCATGTATAGCAGAAGTGGCATCATCAATAACATGTGACATATCATAACGAATAGAAGAAGCAGGTTTAGGTGTCGCAAGCTTACTCAAAACAGAAGGTGAATCAAGTGCAGAGCTACATGGCAGTTCCTTACCTCCCCTCGTAGTTGAGGGATAGATCTTGGTTTTTGGATCTCTCAAGTTCTTCATAATGATAAGCAGATATATATCCCAAGTGACTCAAAGAATAGAGCTATGCTCCCTGGCAATCGCGCCAGAAAATAGTCTTGATAACCTACAAGTATAGGGGATCGCAACAGTTTTCGAGGGTAGAGTATTCAACCCAAATTTATTGATTCGACACAAGGGGAGCCAAAGAATATTCTCAAGTATTTAGCAGCTGAGTTAACAATTTAACCACATCTGGAAACTTAATATCTGCAGCAAAGTATTTAGTAGCAAAGTAATATGATAGTAGTGATAACGGTAGCAAAAGGTAATAGTAGCAAAAGTAATGTTTTTGGTATTTTGTAGTGATGATAGCGATAGCAACGGAAAAGTAAATAAGCGAAGAACAATATATGGAAAGCTCGTAGGCAATGGATCGGTGATTGAGAATTATGCCGGATGCGGTTCATCATGTAACAGTCATAACCTAGGGTGACACAGAACTAGCTCCAGTTCATCAATGTAATGTAGGCATGTATTCCGAATATAGCCATACGTGCTTATGGAAAAGAACTTGCATGACATCTTTTGTCCTACCCTCCCGTGGCAGCGGGGTCCTAGCGGAAACTAAGGGATATTAAGGCCTCATTTTAATAGAGTACCGGAACAAAGCATTAGCACATAGTGAATACATGAACTCCTCAAACTATGGTCATCACCGGTAAGTATCCCGATTATTGTCACTTCGGGATTAACGGATCATAAAACATAATAGGTGACTATAGACTTGCAAGATAGGATCAAGAACTCTCATATATTGATGAAAACATAATAGGTTCAGATCTGAAATCATGGCACTCAGGCCCTAGTGACAAGCATTAAGCATAGCAAAGTCATAGCAACATCAATCTCAGAACATAGTGGACACTATGGATCAAACCCTAACAAAACTAACTCGATTACATGATAAATCTCATCCAACCCATCACCGTCCAGCAAGCCTACGATGGAATTACTCACACACGGCGGTGAGCATCATGAAATTGGTGATGGAGGATGGTTGATGATGATGATGGCGATGGATTTCCCTCTCCGGAGCCCCGAATGGACTCCAGATCAGCCCTCCCGAGAGGTTTTAGGGCTTGGCGGTGGCTCCGTATCGTAAAACGTGATGAATCCTTCCCTATGATTTTTTTCTCCCAGAAACCAAATATATAGAGTTGGAGTTGAGGTCAGAGGAGTTCCAGGGGGCCCACGAGGTAGGGGGCGCGCCCTAGGGGGCAGGCGTGCCCCACCCTCGTGGACAGGTGGTGGGCCCCCTGGCCTTCATCTTTTGCAAGGATTTTTTATTATTTCTGAAAAGTTGCTCTGTGAAGTTTCAGGTCATTCCAAGAACGTTTGTTTCTGCACATAAATAACACCATAGCAATTCTGCTGAAAACAGCGTCAGTCTGGGTTAGTTCCATTCAAATCATGCAAGTTAGAGTCCAAAATAAGGGCAAAAGTGTTTGGAAAAGTGGATACGACGGAGACGTATCACGGAGCTCCTCGAAGTCCACGCAAAGGTGGCCGAAGCGCTGGACGTGACGGCTGGCGCGCGGCGGAGCCGAAGAAGAACCAAGAGGGATATCCTCAGGGGAGCCCGGCTGTGGCGAACAACCCAGCTCTTTCTCGCTGCGACCTCCCGAGGCCCCTGGAGCCTCGGCCTCAGGAGCCGCATACCGCATCTCATCAGCGACCGACGCCTCAGGAGGGGCGTCGCAAGCTCCCGAGGACGACGCCCCCGGATCACCGCTCGGCATGTGCTCCTCAACTTCTGAGCAGCCGGCCACCGTCGCCGCTCGCTCCCCCGCACCGTCACCAGGGCGAGCTTGGCACCGGCGGTGAAGAATGGGACCGCGATGACGGGATTCTCACGGGGCCCCATCAAGCCAATTGGGCGCAGCCCCCACTCATCAAAGGAAGGCATGGTCGCGGCAAAGGTGACCATGTTCTCGCAACGGCACAGCATGCAACTTTTCTTGGGCATCTCGTCCGGCAGAGGGAGACCGGATAGGACCGTGAGCACCGTTTGCCGCGCAGCGAGAGGGAGCCCCTCCTCTTGAACCCTCATGTTGTCCTGACTGCTGAGCAAGTCCCACATCGGGCGAGAATGGCGCTGAAGCGGAGCAACTCGACGCCTAACGAACTCCCTCACCGCCATGGGCGCAGTCACACCAAGGTCCTTCAACCACCGCAGCCTGGCCCAGACGGGGGCAAGGCAGGGGCTCGTGAGCTTCTGATGGCCCCAGCTGAAGTTTGGAATGGCAGGCCCCGCCGGAGCTTGGAGAAGAGGGTTGAGCACGCCGGCATCAACAAACACCCATCGCGTGCGGAACTCGCTCGCGGATGAAGGGAGCTCGAAGTTGATCCCCATGCCTGCTGTCGCAGCCACGGCCTGGAAGCCCACACACCCTAAGCTCTTCCGGGCACTGATGAGATGCAGCGAGAAGAAGTGTCGGAGGAGTGCCACGGAGGGGGTGATGCCCACCATGGCCTCACACACGAAAGCGAAGACGGCAAGAAGGGTCACAGATTGAGGGTCGAGATGGAGCATGTGGATCTGATAGTGCTCGAGCACCGCGTTGAAGAAGGCGGAGAAGGGAGGAAGCAGGCCCGCCCAGAGGGCATCAATGAAGATCGGAACCTCGGTGACTACCTGCTACCTCTTGAGCACTGCATTGTTTTTCCCTGAAGAGGAAGGGATGATGCAGCAAAGTAGCTTAAGTATTTCCTTCAGTTTTTGAGAACCAAGGTATCAATCCAGTAGGAGGCTACGCGCGAGTCCCTCGCACCTGCACAAAACAAATAAATCCTCGCAACCAACGCGGATAGGGGTTGTCAATCCCTACACGGCCACTTACGAGAGTGAGATCTGATAGATATGATAAGATAATATTTTTGTATTTTTATGATAGAGATGCAAAGTAAAATAAAGGCAAAGTAAAAAAGCAAAGGAAATAACTAAGTAGTAGGAGATTAATATGATAAAGATAGACCCAGGGGCCATAGGTTTCACTAGTGGCTTCTCTCGAGAGCATAAGTATTCTACAGTGGGTGAACAAATTACTGTTGAGCAATTGACAGAATTGAGCATAGTTATGAGAATATCTAGATATGATCATGTATATAGGGATCACGTCCGATACTAGTAGACCGACTCCTGCCTGCATCTACTACTATTACTCCACTCATCGACCGCTATCCAGCATGCATCTAGAGTATTAAGTTAAAAATAGAGTAACGCCTTAAGCAAGATGACATGATGTAGAGGGATAGACTCATGTAATATGATGAAAACCCCATCTTGTTATCCTCGATGGCAACAATACAATATGTGCCTTTCTGCCCCTACTATCACTGGGAAAGGACACCGCAAGATTGAACCCAAAGCTAAGCACTTCTCCCATTGCAAGAAAGATCAATCTAGTAGGCCAAACCAAACTGATAATTCGAAGAGACTTGCAAAGATAACCAATCACAGATAAGAGATTAAAATATTGTTCATAGATAAACTTGATCATAAACCCACAATTCATCGGTCTCAACAAACACACCGCAAAAAGAAGATTACATCGAATAGTTCTCCACAAGAGAGGGGGAGAACATTGTATTGAGATCCAAAAAAAGAGAAGAAGCCATCTAGCTAATAACTATGGACTCGTAGGTCTGAGGTGAACTACTCACACTTCGTCGGATGGGCTATGGTGTTGATGTAGAAGCCCTCCTGATCGATGCCCCCTCCGGCGGAGCTCCGGAACAGGCCCCAAGATGGGATCTCATGGATACAGAAAGTTGCGGCGGTGGAATTAGGGTTTTGGCTCTGTATATGATCGTTTGGGGGTACGTAGGTATATATAGGAGGAAGGAGTACATCAGTGGAGCAACAGGGGGCCCACGAGGGTGGAGGGCGCGCCCCCCTACCTCGTGGCCTTCTCTTTTGTGTCTTGACGTAGGGTCCAAGTCTCCCGGGTCTTGTTCGTTGAGAAAATCACGTTCCCGAAGGTTTCATTCCGTTTGGACTCTGTTTGATATTCCTTTTCTTCGAAACCCTAAAACAGGCAAAAATCAACAATTCTAGGCTGGGCCTCCGGTTAATAGGTTAGTCCCAATAATAATATAAAAGTGGATAATAAATCCCAATAATGTACAAAAACAGTAGATAATATAGCATGGAGCAATCAAAAATTATAGATACGTTGGAGACGTATCAAGCATCCCCAAGCTTAATTCCTGCTCGTCCTCGGGTAGGTAAATGATAAAAACAGATTGTTTGATGCGGAGTGCTACTTGGCATAATTTTAATGTAATTCTTCTTAATTGTGGTATGAATATTCAGATCCGAAAGATTCAAGACAAAAGTTCATATTGACATAAAAATAATAATACTTCAAGCATACTAACTAAGTAATTATGTCTTCTCAAAATAACATGGCCAAAGAAAGTTCATCCCTACAAAATCATATAGTTTAGTCATGTTTCATTTTCATCACACAAGAATGTTCTCATCATGCACAACCCCGATGACAAGCCAAGCAATTGTTTCATACTTTAGTAATCTCAAACCTATAAACTTTCACGCAATATGTGAGCGCGAGCCATGGACATAGCACTATGGGTGGAATAGAATATAATGAGGGAGGTTATGTGGAGAAGACAAAAAAGGAGAAAGTCTCACATCAACGAGGCTAATCAATGGGCTATGGAGATGCCCATCGATTGACGTTAATGCAAGGAGTAGGGATTGCCATGCAACGGATGCACTAGAGCTATAAATGTATGAAAGCTCAACAAAAGAAAACTAAGTGGGTGTGCATCCAACTTGCTTGCTCACGAAGACCTAGGGCACTTGAGGAGGCCCATTGTTGGAATATACAAGCCAAGTTCTATAATGAACAATTCCCACTAGTATATGAAAGTGACAAAACAAGAGACTCTCTATCATGAAGATTACGGTGCTACTTTGAAGCACAAGTGTGGCAAAGGATAGTAACATTGTCCCTTCTCTCTTTTTCTCTCATTTTTTGGCCTTTATTTTTTATGGCCTTTCTCTCTTTTTTTTATTTTTTATAATTCCTCACTTGGGACAATGCTCTAGAAAATGATGATCATCACACTTCTATTTATTTACAACTCAATGATTAGAACTCGATGCTAGAACAAAAGATGACTCTATATGAATGCCTCCGGCGGTGTACCGGGATATGCAATGGACCAAGAGTGACATGTATGAAAGAATTATGAATGGTGGCTTTGCCACAAATACTATGTCAACTACATGATCATGCTAAGCAATATGACAATGATGAATGTGTCATGATGAACGGAATGGTGGAAAGTTGCATGGCAATATATCTCGGAATGGCTATGGAAATGCCATAATAGGTAGGTATGGTGGCTGTTTTGAGGAAGATATAAGGAGGTTTATGTGTGAAAGAGCGTATCATATCACGGGGTTTGGACGCACCGGCGAAGTTTGCGCCAACTCTCAATGTGAGAAAGGGCAATGCACGGTACCGAAGAGGCTAGCAAGGATGGAAGGGTGAGAGTGCGTATAATCCATGGACTCAACATTAGTCATAAAGAACTCACATACTTATTGCAAAAATCTACAAGTCATCAAAAACATCGGTACTACGCGCATGCTCCTAGGGGGGTAGATTGGTAGGAAAAGACCATCGCTCGTCCCTGACTGCCACTCATAAGGAAGACAATCAAATGACACCTCATGTTTCAAATTTGTGACATAAAGTTTACCATACGTGCATGCTACGGGACTTTGCAAACTTCAACACAAGTATTTCTCAATTTCACAACTACTCAACTAGCACGACTTTGATATTATTACCTCCATATCTCAAAACAATCATCAAGCATCAAACTTCTCTTAGTATTCAAAACACTCTTAAGAAAATTGTACTAATCTTAAATACCTAGCATATTAGGATTTTAAGCAAATTACCATGCTATTAAGACTCTCAAAATAATTTAAGTGAAGCATGAGAGATCAATAGTTTCTATAAAACAAATCCACCACCATGCTCTAAAAGATATAAGTGAAGTACTAGAGCAAAACTATATAACTCAAAAGATATAAGCGAAGCACATAGAGTATTCTAACAAATTCCAAATCATGTATGGCTCTCTCAAAAGGTGTGTACAGCAAGGATGATTGTGGTAAACTAACAAGCAAAGACTCAAATAATACAAGACACTCCAAGCAAAACACATATCATGTGGTGAATAGAAATATAGCTCCAAGTAAAGTTACCGATAGAAGTAAACGAAAGAGGGGATGCCTTCCAAGGCATCCCCAAGCTTTGGCTTTTAGGTGTCCTTAGATTATATTGGGGGTGCCATGGGCATCCCCAAGCTTAGGCTCTTGCCACTCCTTGTTCCATAATCCATCAAATCTTTACCCAAAACTTGAAAACTTCACAACACAAAACTTAAAGTAGAAAATCTCGTGAGCTCCGTTAGCGAAAGAAAATAAAAGACCACTTCAAGGTACTGTAATGAACTCATTATTTATTTATATTGGTGTTACACCTACTGTATTACAACTTCTCTATGGTTTATAAACTATTTTACTAGCCATAGATTCATCAAAATAAGCAAACAACACACGAAAAACAGAATCTGTCAAAAACAGAACAGTCTGTAGTAATCTGTAGCTAGCGCAAGATATGGAACCCCCAAAATTCCAAAATAAATTTCTGGAAGTGAGGAATTTATCTATTAATCATTTTCAAAAATAATTAACTAAATATCACTTTCCAAATAAAAATGGCAGCAGTTCTTGTGAGCGCTAAAGTTTCTGTTTTTTACAGCAAGTGTAACAAGCCTTTCCCCAAGTCTTCCCAACGGTTCTACTTGGCACAAACACTAATTAAACACAAAAAACACAACAAAAACAGAGGCTAGATAAATTATTTATTACTAAATAGGAGAAAAAATCAAGGAACAAAAATAAAATTGGGTTGCCTCCCAACAAGCGCTATCGTTTAACGCCCCTAGCTAGGCATGACAAGCAAGGATAGATCTAGGTATTGCCATCTTTGGTAGGCAATCCATAAGTGGCTCTCATAATAGATTCATAAGGTAATTTAATTTTCTTTATAGGAAAGTGTTCCATGCCTTTCGTTAATGGAAATTGGAATCTAATATTTCCTTTCTTCATATCAATAATTGCACCAATCGTTCTAAGGATAGGTCTACCAAGAATAATAGGACATGAAGGATTGCAATCTATGTCAAGAACAATAAAATCTACGGGTACATAATTCCTATTTGCAACAATAAGAACATCATTAATTCTTCCCATAGGTTTCTTAATAGTGGAATCCGCAAGGTGCAAGTTTAGAGAGCAATCATCAAAATCACGGAAACCTAACAAATCACACAAAGTCTTTGGAATCGTGGAAACACTAGCACCCAAATCACATAAATCATAGCATTCATGATCTTTAATTTTAATTTTAATAGTTGGTTCCCACTCATCATAAAGTCTTCTAGGGATAGAAACTTCCAATTCAAGTTTTTCTTCATAAGATTGCATCAAGGCATCAATGATATGTTTAGTAAACACTTTATTTTGACTATAAGCGTGAGGAGAATTTAGCACGGATTGCAACAAGGAAATACAATCAATCAAAGAGCAATTTTCATAGTTAAATTCCTTGAAATCCATAATAGTGGTTTTTGCAACATCTAGGGTTTTAATTTGTTCAATCTCACTTTTATCAATTTTAGCATCGAGATCAAAAAATTCCGAATTCTTGGAACGCCTTCTAGGTAAAGGTGGATCATATTCAGTCCCATCATTATCAAGATTCATATTGCAAAACAAAGATTTAATAGGGGACACATCAATAACTTTTAGATCTTCATCTTTATTTTCATAGGAACTAGAAGAACACGCTCTTATAAAGGCATCTTTCTTAGCATGCATCCTAGCGGTTCTTTCTTTGCACTTATCAATGGAAATTCTCATGGCTTTGAGAGACTCATTGATATCATGCTTAGGTGGAATAGATCTAAGTTTCAAAGAATCAACATCAAGAGAAATTCTATCAACGTTCCTAGCCAACTCATCAATCTTAAGCAATTTTTCTTCAATCAAAGCATTAAAATTCTTTTGCGAAGTAATAAATTCTTTAATATTAGATTCAAAATCAGAGGGCATCTTATTATAATTTCCATAAGAATTGTTGTAGGAATTACCATAATTATTAGAGGGATTACGAGGATAAGGCCTAGGGTTGAAATTTCCTCTATACGCGTTGTTACCAAAATTGTTCCTACCAAAAAAATTCACATCCATAGATTCATTATTATTCTCAATCAAAGTATACAAGGGCATATCATTAGGATCAGAAGAAACACTCTTATTAGCAAATAATTTCATAAGTTCATCCATCTTTCCACTTAAAACATTAATTTCTTCTATCGCATGCACCTTCTTATTAGTAGATCTTTCTGTATGCCATTGAGAATAATTAACCATAATATTATCTAGGAGTTTAGTAGCTTCTCCTAAAGTGATTTCCATAAAAGTGCCTCCTGCGGCCGAATCTAAAAAATTTCTAGAAGCAAAATTCAATCCGGCATAAAAATTTTGTATAATCATCCACAAATTTAAACCATGAGTAGGGCAATTACGTATCATTAGTTTCATTCTCTCCCAAGCTTGTGCAACATGTTCATGATAAAGTTGCTTAAAATTCATAATATCGCTTCTAAGAGAGACGATCTTAGCGGGAGGAAAATACTTAGAGATAAAAGCATATTTGCACTTGTTCCATGAATCAATACTATTTTTAGGCAAAGATGAAAACCAAGCTTTAGCACGATCTCTAAGCGAAAAAGGAAATAGCTTCAATTTCACAATATAATTATCCACACCTTTCTTCTTTTGCATATCACACAAATCAATGAAGCTATTTAGATGGGTAGCGGCATCTTCACTAGGAAGCCCGGAAAACGGATCTTTCATGACAAGATTTAGCATCGGTAAGAGGAGCAATCGGAGTGCTAATAAAATCATTGTTGTTGGTATTGGTGAAGTCACACAATTTAGTATTATCTTGAGCCATCGTGACAAGCAAGCAATCTAACACACAAGCAAACAAAAAGCAAGCGGGCAAAAAGAGGCGAACGGAGAGAGAGAGGGAGGATAGAGAGAGAGGGCGAATAAAACGGCAAGGGTGAAGTGGGGGAGAGGAAAACGAGAGGCAAATGGCAAATAATGTAATGCGGGAGATAAGGGTATGTTATGGGTACTTGGTATATTGACTTTTGCGTAGACCTCCCTGGCAACGGCGCCAGAAATCCTTCTTGCTACCTCTTGAGCACAGCGTTGGATTTCCCTGAAGAGGAAGGGATGATGCAGCAAAGTAGCGTAAGTATTTCCCTTAGTTTTTGAGAACCAAGGTATAAATCTAGTAGGAGGCTACGTGCGAGTCCCTCGTACCTGCACAAAACAAATAAATCCTTGCAACCAACGCGAATAGGGGTTGTCAATCCCTACAAGGCCACTTACGAGAGTGAGATCTGATAGATATGATAAGATAAGATTTTTGGTATTTTTATGATAGAGATGCAAAGTAAAATAAAGGCAAAGTAAAAAAAGCAAAGGAAATAACTAAGTAGTAGGAGATTAATATGATAAAGATAGACCCAGGGGCCATAGGTTTCACTAGTGGCTTCTCTCGAGAGCATAAGTATTCTACGGTGGGTGAACAAATTACTGTTGAGCAATTGTTAGAATTGAGCATAGTTATGAGAATATCTAGCTATGATCATGTATATAGGCATCACGTCCGAGACAAGTAGACCGACTCCTGCCTACATCTACTACTATTACTCCACTCATCGACCGCTATCCAGCATGCATCTAGAGTATTAAGTTAAAAACAGAGTAACACCTTAAGCAAGATGACATGATGTAGAGGGATAGACTCATGAAATATGATGAAAACCCATATTGTTATCCTCGATGGCAACAATACAATACGTGCCTTGCTGCCCCTACGGTAACTGGGAAAGGACACCGCAAGATTGAACCCAAAGCTAAGCACTTCTCCCATTGCAAGAAAGATCAATCTAGTAGGCCAAACCAAACTGATAATTCGAAGAGACTTGCAAAGATAACCAATCATACATAAAAGAATTCATAGGAGATTCAAATATTGTTCATAGATAAACTTGATCATAAACCCACAATTCATCGGTCTCAACAAACACACCGCAAAAAGAAGATTACATCGAATAGTTCTCCACAAGAGAGGGGGAGAACATTGTATTGAGATCCTAAAAGAGAGAAGAAGCCATCTAGCTAATAACTATGGACCCGTAGGTCTGAGGTGAACTAGTCACACTTCATCGGAGGGGCTATGGTGTTGATGTAGAAGCCCTCCTGATCGATGCTCCCTCCAGCGGAGCTCCGGAACAGGCCCCAAGATGGGATCTCGTGGATACAGAAAGTTGCGGCGCTGGAATTAGGGTTTTGGCTCCGTATCTGATCGTTTGGGGTACGTAGGTATATATAGGAGGAAGGAGTACGTCAGTGGAGCAACAGGGGGCCCACGAGGGTGGAGGGCGCACTTGGGGGGTTAGGCGCGCCCCCTACCTCGTGGCCTTCTCTTTTGTGTCTTGACATAGGGTCCAAGTCTCCCGGGTCTTGTTGGTTGAGAAAATCACGTTCCCGAAGGTTTCATTCCGTTTGGACTCCGTTTGATATTCCTTTCCTTCGAAACCCTAAAACAGGCAAAAAACAACAATTCTGGGCTGGGCCTCCGGTTAATAGGTTAGTCCCAAAAATAATATAAAAGTGGATAATAAAGCCTAATAATGTCCAAAATAGTAGATAATATAGCATGGAGCAATCAAAAATTATTGATACGTTGGAGACGTATCACTGCCTGGGCCATGCTGGAGCGAGATGCAAGCCAGGCCGGCGTCTCTCCCCACTCGTTGAAGCTGGAGGCGAGCATGGGGCGCACCTTGCCCATGGCCTCGTCGTTGAGCACTCGAGGCCGGCCGAGTGCCGGCTCGAAGGATGGAGGCGCAGTTGGCAAGGACAGAGGTTTCTTCCCCTTTTGAGCTTGCTTCGGCGCCATGGGGGTGAAGCGGGCGGAGCGTTGGTCGGATTGAGGAGGCGGAGCAGGGCGTCGAGGAAGCAGGGAGATTGGAAGAACCAGGCGCTGAGAGGGAAGAATAACTGTGCAAGAAGCGGGGCCGCATTGCCAGGCGGATTCAAAGGCAGCATGGGGAAGCGGAGACGCCCACGTCCAATCAACCGCCACACGTCAACCGAGGCCGAAGGTTTTGGGGCCCGCGGTGCTCCAAACTTGACGCTTGGCTTCGCCACGAAGCCAAGCCCGCACGCACCTTGGGCTCGGGGCTACTGTCGGCGTTCTAGGAACGGGGGTCCCCAGACTTGACTGCCTGCAGCTCGCGGCGTGGCTGAGCCAGCGGGCCGTACGGCCCATCTTCACCAACAAAGTATCCAAGACCCTCGCGAGGGGCCAAGCCTTGCGAGGCGGACGATGCAAGACCTCCTCTGGAGTGGCCTAGCTAGGCAGGCTCGTGAGGAGCGGAGATATCAAGGCGAGGCGGGCCTCACGAGGCTCTCGTGACGTGAGCCATGACGATCGACACCAGGCAGGCGCCAGGCGGGCGCCGGCGCCCGCAGCGTCCTTGTTTCCCCTTTGGTGCAAAGGAGGCAAGCGCAGCCGCGGAGTACCGAGGCCTCAGGCAAAGGTTTCCATTTCGGTGCAACAAGACCAAGACCATGGACTGCAAGACGGAGGTCATCGTGGAACCCAAGACGGCGTCACCACCAGAGCTTTGTGCAGGAGAAGACCGCTTTTGTCAGGATAGTTTGTACTAGCTGTCCCCCTTCAAATTAGCCCACCATTGTTGGCTCCCTTCCCGCTTGATATTTGGGAAGAGGACCAGGGCCTCTATAAATAGGACTAGACACCACCATAGGAGGGGGAGACGAGACTAGGGAGAAAGAGAAAAGGAGGATGAGACTAGAGATAAATAGAAAAGGAGGAGGAGACTAGAGAGAGGAGAGTTCACATCAGGTCCAGAGAGACACCACAAGTCCGAAAGCACAAGAACACCTCAACCTCAGGAGGCTGTTCTTCCCTTGTATTGTTCATCATCAGCCCAAGAGGCAATCCACCACCACCACACTGGAGTAGGGTATTACACCACAACGGTGGCCCAAAACAGTATAAACCCCGTGTCTTTCTGTGTTGTGAGTTCGTCGAGTTCGTCCGCAAGATCTAGCGAGCTAGAACGTTGATCGGCAGGAGGGAAAGACTTCGCGCGCACCCCAGTGTTCGAACCTTAAGGGTTTTCCAGAACCCCACATCCGACAGCATCGTTGCCAAAGTTCGTTGTGCTAAGACACCACGTGATGATCGGTTGTGATAAGCTCTATGTTCATCTACAACGGGTGCAAGCCAGTTTTGCACACGCAGAATACTCGGGTTAATCTTGAGGAGCCTAGCATATGCAGATATGGCCTCGGAACACTGGAGACCGAAAGGTCGAGCGTGAATCATATAGTAGATATGATCAACATAGTGATGTTCACCATTGAAAACTACTCCATCTCACATGATGATTGGACATGGTTTAGTTGATTTGGATCACATGATCATTTAGATGACTAGAGGAATGTCTATCTAAGTGGGAGTTTGATAACCCACAAGTATAGCGGATCGCAACAGTTTTTGAGGATAGAGTATTCAGCCCAAATTTATTGATTCGACACAAGGGGAGCCAAAGAATATTCTCAAGTATTAGCAGCTGAGTTGTCAATTCAACCACACCTAAAAACTTAATATCTACAGCAAAGTGTTTAGTAGCAAAGTAATATGATAGTAGTGGTAACGATAGCAAAAGGTAACGGTAGCAAAAGTAATGTTTTTGGTATTTTGTAGTGGTGATAGCAATAACAACGAAAAAGTAAATAAGCGAAGAACAATATATGGAAAGCTCGTAGGCAATGGATCGGTGATAGAGAATTACGCCGGATGCGGTTCATCATGTAACAATCACAACCTAGGGTGACACAGAACTAGCTCCAATTCATCAATGTAATGTAGGCATGTATTCCGAATATAGTCATATGTGCTTATGGAAAAGAACTTGCATGACATCTTTTCTCCTACCCTCCCATGGCAGCGGGGTCCTAATGGAAACTAAGGGATATTAAGGCCTCCTTTTGATAGAGTACCGGACCAAAGCATTAACACATAGTGAATACATGAACTCCTCAAACTACGGTCATCACCGGTAAGTATCCCGATTATTGTCACTTCGGGGTTAACGGATCATAACACATAATAGGTGACTATAGACTTGCAAGATAGGATCAAGAACTTCCATATATTGATGAAAACATAATAGGTTCAGATCTGAAATCATGGCACTCGGGCCCTAGTGACAAGAATTAAGCATAGCAAAGTCATTGCAACATCAATCTCAGAACATAGTGGATACTAGGGATCAAACCCTAACAAAATTAACTCGATTACTTGATAAATCTCATCCAACCCATCACCGTCCAGCAAGCCTACGATGGAATTACTCACGCACGGCGGTGAGCATCATGAAATTGGTGATGGAGGAAGGTTGATGATGACGATGGCGACGGATTCCCCTCTCCGGAGCCCCGAACGGACTCCAGATCAGCCCTCCCGAGAGGTTTTAGGGCTTGGCGGCGGCTCTGTATCGTAAAACGCGATGAATCCTTCTCTCTTATTTTTTTTCTCCCCGAAAGCAAATATATAGAGTTGGAGTCGAGGTCGGAGGAGCTCCAGGGGGCCCACGAGGTAGGGGCACGCCCTAGGGGATAAACGCGCCCCCACCCTCGTGGACAGGTGGTGGGCCCCCTGGTCTTCATCTTTTGCAAGGATTTTTTATTATTTCCAAATACACGTTCCGTGAAGTTTCAGGTCATTCCGAGAACTTTTGTTTCTGCACATAAGTAACACCATGGTAATTCTGCTGAAAACAGCGTCAGTCCGGGTTAGTTCCATTCAAATCATGCAAGTTAGAGTCCAAAACAAGGGCAAAAGTGTTTGGAAAAGTAGATACGGCGGAGACGTATCAACTCCCCCAAGCTTAAACCTTTGCTTGTCCTCAAGCAATTCAGTTGACAAACTGAAAGTGATAAAGAAAAACTTTTACAAACTCTGTTTGCTCTTGTTGTTGTAAATATGTAAAGCCAGATTTCAAGTTTTCAGCAAAGATTATAAACTAACCATATTCACAATAATGCTTAGGTCTCATGTTCACTCATATCCATGGCATAATCAACTAGCGAGCAATAATAATAAATCTCGGATGAGAACACTTTCTCAAAACAATCATAATATGATATAACAAGATGGTATCTCGCTAGCCCTTTCTGAGACCGCAAAACATAAATGCAGAGCACCTTTAAAGTTCAAGGACTGACTAGACATTGTAGTTCATGGTAAAAGAGATCCAGTCAAGTCATAGTCAATGTAAACTAACAGTAATGAATGCAAATGACAGTGGTGCTCTCCAACTGGTGCTTTTTAATAAGAGGATGATGACTCGACATAAAAGTAAATAGATAGGCCCTTCGCAGAGGGAAGCAGGGATTTGTAGAGGTGACAGAGCTCGGTTTTGAAATAGAGGTGAATAATATTTTGAGCTGCATACTTTCATTGTCAACATAACAACCAAGAGATGGCGATATCTTCCATGCTACACACATTATAGGCGGTTCCCAAACAAAATGGTAATGTTTATACTCCCCCTCCACCTGAAGGAAATATGCCCTAGAGGCAATAATAAAGTTATTATTTATTTCCTTATATCATGATAAATGTTTATTATTCATGCTAGAATTGTATTAACCGGAAACATAATACATGTGTGAATACATAGACAAACAGAGGGTCACTAGTATGCCTCTACTTGACTAGCTCGTTGATCGAAGATGGTTATGTTTCCTAACCATAGACATGAGTTGTCATTTGATTAACAGGATCACATCATTAGGAGAATGATATGATTGACTTGACCCATTCCGTTAGCTTAGCACTTGATCGTTTAGTTTGTTGCTATTGCTTTCTTCATAACTTATACATGTTCCTATGACTATGAGATTATGCAACTCCCGTTTAGCGGAGGAACACTTTGTGTGCTACCAAACGTCACAACATAACTGGGTGATTATAAAGGTGCTCTACAGGTGTCTCCAAAGGTACTTGTTGGGTTGGCGTATTTCGAGATTAGGATTTGTCACTCCGATTGTCGGAGAGGTATCTCTGGGCCCTCTCGGTAATGCACATCACTTAAGCCTTGCAAGCATTGCAACTAAATGAGTTAGTTGCGGAATGATGTATTACGGAACGAGTAAAGAGACTTGCCAGTAACGAGATTGAACTAGGTATTGAGATACCGACGATCGAATCTCAGGCAAGTAACATACCGATGACAAAGGGAACAACGTATGTTGTTATGGAGTCTGACCGATAAAGATCCTCATAGAATATGTGGGAGCCAATATGAGCATCCAGGTTCTGCTATTGGTTATTGACCGGAGACATGTCTCGGTCATGTCTACACAGTTCTCGAACCCGTAGGGTCCGCACTCTTAACGTTTCGATGCCGGTTATATTATGAGTTTATGAGTTTTGATGTACCGAAGGTTGTTCGGAGTCTCGTATGTGATCACGGACATGACGAGGAGTCTCGAAATGGTCGAGACATGAAGATTGATATATTGGACGACTATATTCGGACACCGGAATGGTTCCGGGGGTTATCGGATATATACCGGAGTACCGGGGGGTTACCGGAACCCCCCCGGGGGTTATTGGGCCTCATGGGCCCAATAGTGGAAGAGGAGAGGCAGGAGGACGTGGCGCGCAGCCCCCTTGCCCCAATCCGAATTGGGAAAGGGAAGGGGCGCGGCCCCCCTTCTCCTTCCTTCTCTCCACCTCCTCCTTCCCCCTTCTCCTAGTTGTAATAGGAAAGGGGGGGGAAACCTAATTGGAGTAGGATTGCCCCCCCTTGGGCGCGCCTCCTCCTCTTAGCCGGCCCCCTCCTCCTCCACTCCTTTATATACGTGGCCAGGGGGCACCCCATAGACACAACAATTGATCTCTTGATCTCTTAGCCGTATGCGGTGCCCCCTTCCACCATAATCCACCTCGATCATCATAGCGATGCTTAGGCGAAGCCCTGCGATGGTAGAACATCATCATCGTCACCACGCCGTCGTGCTGACAGAACTCTCCCATGAAGCTCTACTGGATTGGAGTTCGCGGGACGTCATCGAGCTGAACGTGTGCTGAACTCGGAGGTGCCGTGCGTTCGGTACTTGGATCGGTCGGATCGTGAAGACGTACGACTACATCAACCGCGTTGTGCTAACGCTTCCGCTTTCGGTCCATGAGGGTACGTAGACAACACTCTCCCCTCTCGTTGCTATGCATCACCATGATCTTGCGTGTGCGTAGGAATTTTTTTGAAATTACAACGTTCCCCAACACCACCAACAAGCATCGATCCATGGCTTGCTCGAAACAACGAGTGCCTCCAACTAACAAGAGTCCCAGTGGAGTTTTGTTTGCAATTATTTTAGTTTAGTTTGCATAAAGCATGGGACTGGGCATCCCGGTGACCAGCCATTTTCTCATGAGTGAGGAGCGGAGTCCACTTCTCTTGAGAATAACCTGCCTAACATGGAAGATACAGACAGCCCTAGTTGATACATGAGCTACTCGAGCATACAAAACATGTATTTATTTGAAGGTTTAGAGTTTGGCACATACAAATTTACTGGGAACGGCAGGTAGATACCGTATATAGGTAGGTATGGTGGACTCACTTGGAATAACTTTGGGGTTTATGGAGTTGGATGCACAAGCAGTATTCCCGCTTAGTACAGGTGAAGGCTAGCAAAAGATTGGGAAGCGACCAGCTAGAGAGCGACAACAGTCATGAACATGCATTAAAATTAATCAACACCGAATGCAAAGCATGAGTAGATATAATCCACCATGAACATAAATATCGTGAAGGCTATGTTGATTTTGTTTCAACTACATGCGTGAACATGCGCCAAGTCAGGTCACTTAAATCATTCAGAGGAGGATACCACCCTATCATACCACATCACAACCATTTTAATAGCATGTTGGCACGCAAGGCAAACCATTATAAGCTCCTAGCTAATCAAGCATGGCACAAGAAACTATGATCTCTAGTTGTCATTGCAAACATGTTTATTCATATTAGGCTGAATCAGGAACAATAAACTAATCATATTTACAAAAACAAGAGAGGTTGAGTTCATACTAGCTTTTCTCATCTCAGTCAGTCCATCATATATCGTCATAATTGCCTTTCACTTGCACGACCGAACGATGTGGATAATAATAATAATAATAGTGCACGTGCATTGGACTAAGCTGGAATCTGCAAGCATTCAATAAACTGGAGAAGACAAGGCAATATGGGCTCTTTTGTCAAATCAACAATAATGCATATAAGAGCCACTTCAACAATTTAATCATGGTCTTCTCCTATTGACCCTCAAAGAAAAGAAAAGAAATAAAACTATTTACACGGGAAAGCTCCCAACAAGTAAAAGAAGAACATGAAATCTTTTTGGGTTTTCTTTTTAATTACTACTACAAGCATGGAAATTAAACTAATTAAAAGCTACAGCTATTTTTTGGTTTTTCTTAAGGTTTATTAAACACACAAGAAGAAAGCATAAAAAGGAAAATAAACTAGCATGGATGATGCAATGAAAAAGTATGTGCACCGACATCTAGCAATGAGTGTGTGAACATGAATGTGATGTCGGTGAGAAATACGTACTCCCCGAAGCTTAGGCTTTTGGCCTAAGTTGGTCTATGGCCACGGCTGGCCTGGCGGATATCCATAATAATAGTTGGGGTTGTACTGCGATGCAGCGGCTATCGCCTCCTGAGTTGCAGCATGGCGACGAGCGGCCTCCGCCCTCCTCTCGTACTCATCTGCCTCCTCTCTGGTAATAACATATCTTCATTTTGCCTGATAATCAAAGAAGGCAGGAGCAGGGAGAGTAATACGGACAGCACGGCGTCTGTCAAAGATTAAGCGATACTGGAGAGGTGATACATTCCTCTCGACAAACTGGTGGTGAACCATAGCCTCATAATCCAAATAAGCAGGAGGCAACTCAATATCATCTTCGCGTATGGCTATACCAAGAAAATTAGCTATGCGGGTTGCATAAATTCCACCAAAGAAATCTCCATTAAATCTATTAAGATGAAACCTGCGTGCAACAATGGCTCCCAGATTATAAGATTTATCTCCTAACACAGCACTCCTAAGAATACTGAGGTCGGGGACACACATGTGACATGCCTCATCTTTACCATTAATGCATCTACCTATGAAGAAAGCAAAATAATGTATAGCAGGAAAGTGAATTCTCCCTATAGTACCTTGTGTTATATCTCTAGATTCCCCCATAGTTATACTAGCAAGAAAATCTCTAAATTCAGATTTGCGAGGTTCCCTGACACTACCCCATTGTGGAAGTTTGCAAGCAGTGGTAAAATCCTCTAAGTCCATAGTGTAAGAATTTTCATAAAGATCAAACAGGACAGTTGGAGAATTACATGAAGATGAAAATTCAAACCTCCTCACAAAGGAACTAGTGAGATAGTGATACTGGCTGCACTTTTCTTCCTCGAAGCTCACAAGATTACAGTTACGCAAATATGCGTTAAATTCTTCCTTAATTCCCGCTCGATCCATAAAATTTTCTGAAGGCCATTCACAAGGACGCACTGGAGCGTCTCTTGGTGGCTCTTCATCAGCATCACGCTTTGCAAGCCTGGGCTCTTGTTTCCTTGAAGAGCCACCTTGATACATTTTCCTAAACATGTTTCTCCCTCTGAAAAATTTCTGAAATTTTTAGTAACTTCAAAATAAAAGTAAACCAAACTCAACAAAATTCATAGCAACTACTCCTACAAGTGCCTAGAGCCTATATCATGCATCAAAACTACTTTTGACCATATAAATTTGACATGCAAGTTCAAGAACAGGGTCACCTAGGCAGCACAAATTTGCAATGAATAAAGCACTTGAACAAAAACTAATTGGACTAATGGAGGAGTCACATACCAAGGAACAATCCCCCAAGCAATTTTGTGAGAGGTGCTTTGAGCAAGGAGATCGAAAATGGCAGCAAAATGAGCTTGGACTCGGGTTTGAGCTGGATATTCGTGTTTGTGGGAGGAAGAAGGAGTGTGTGGGTGCAGGAAAAAGTGGAGGGGGGCCACCATGGGCCCACGAGGCAGGGGGCGCGCCCAAGGATGTAGGGCGCGCCCTCCACCCTCGTGGCCAGGTGGATGCCCCCCGTGCTGTGTTCTCGGTGCCAAATATTCTCAAATATTCTCGAAAAATCATATTTAAATTTCAGGGCATTTGGAGAACTTTTATTTTCGGGGTATTTTTATATTGCACGGATAATTCAGATAACAGACGGAAAATACTTATTTTTATTTTATTTAATATAAATAACAGAAAGTAGAAAGAGGGTACAGAGAGTTGTGCCTTCTAGTTTCATCCATCTCATGCTCATCAAAAGGAATTCACTAACAAGGTTGATCTGGTCTTGTTAACGAACTCATTCCGAATAACATGGAACCGGAGAAATTTCGAATAACACTATGTTACCTCAACCGGGATATGCACATCCCCAACAATAAGAATATCATATTTCTTCTTGATAGTAGGAAGAGGAAATTCAAAACCTCCAAATATAATCGATGAAAATTTTCCAATAGAGTTGATACTATGAACTTGAGGTTGTTTCCTCGGAAAGTGTACCGTATGCTCATTACCAATAACATGAAAAGTGACATTGCCTTTAGTGCAATCAATAACAGCCCCTGCAGTATTCAAAAATGGTCTTCCGAGAATAATAGACATACTATCGTCCTTGGGAATATCAAGAATAACAAAGTTCGTTAAAATAGTAACGTTTGCAACTACAACAGGCACATCCTCACAAATACCGACAGGTATAGCAGTTGATTTATCAGCCATTTGCAAAGATATTTCAATAGGTGTCAACTTATTCAAATCAAGTCTACGATATAAAGAGAGAGGCATAACACTAACACCGGCTCCAAGATCACATAAAGCAGTTTTAACATAGTTTCTTTTAATGGAGCATGGTATAGTAGGTACTCCGGGATCTCCTAGATTCTTAGGTATTCCACCTTTAAAAGTACAATTAGCAAGCATGGTGGAAATTTCAGCTTCCAGTATCTTTCTTTTATTAGTAACAATATCTTTCATATACTTAGCATAAGGATTCATTTTGAGCATATCAGTTAATCGCATACGCAAAAAGATAGGTCTAATCATTTCAGCAAAGCGCTCAAAATCCTCATCATCCTTTTTCTTGGATGGTTTGGGAGGAAAAGGCATGGGTTTCTGAACCCATGGTTCTCTTTCTTTACCATGTTTCCTAGCAACAAAGTCTTTCTTATCATAACGTTGATTCTTTGATTGTGGGTTATCAAGATCAACAGCAGGTTCAATTTCTATATCATTATCATTACTAGGCTGAGCATCATCATGAACATTATCATTAACATTATCACTAGTTTTAGGTTCATTACTAGATTGTGTTTCAGCATCAGAAATAGAAATATCATTTGGATTCTCAGGTGTTTCAGTAATAGGTTCACTAGAAGCATGCAAAGTCCTATCATATTTCTTTTTCTTCCTTTTAGAAGGTCTAGGTGCATCTATATTATTTCTCTGAGAATCTTGCTCAATTCTCTTAGGGTGCCCTTCAGGATACAGAGGTTCCTGAGTCATTCTACCACCTCTAGTCATAACTCTAACAACATTATCATTATTCTTACTATTCAATTCATTGAGCAAATCATTTTGAGCCTTAAGTACTTGTTCTACTTGAGTGGTAACCATAGAAGCATGTTTACTAATAAGTTTAAGTTCACCTTTGACATTAGCCATATAATCACCCAAGTGTTCAAGCATATTTGAATTGTATTTCAATTTTCTACCAAAATAAGCATTGAAGTCTTCTTGCTTAACCATAAATTTATCAAACTCATCTAAGCATGGGCTAGCCACTACAACAAAAACCCCCCTATCCCAACGCATATGTAGCAACGAAATACAACATGTGTTGTTGAGTTAAACAAACCTCCCACCTCCCCACGAAGAGATAACCTCCCCGTCCCCACCTCTACCTCCTCCGTCCAAACATCCCGCAACCAAGCAGAAAAAAGAACCCAAATCTTATCTCCCCTCCACCCCTCTCCCCGGATTCTTCTCTCTCTCTCTCTCGTGCGCGCGCACGCGCGCGCGCGCGAGCTCGGCCACAACACCATCGCTGCCGCCTCCGATTCCAGGAAGATTTGGCACTCCCTTTTACCACTGCTCACCGGCTCATCTCCCCCTCATTGCTCTCCTTTGATCAGCCATTGTCGCGGCGTCCTCCAGACCTCTGCGAGCCCTCGGAGAAACCCTAGGCACCACGGGTCATTGCCGTAGTTGCTTCCCTCAACCCAATATCCCCACGTCTCCACGCGCGGCTACTGGTAAGTGTCGATGGTGCTGCTCCACCTCGCCTACCTCAACTCTGATGTTGATATGGTTCAGTAAGGCACTTCTGAACACTTCCCCTCTGCTCTTACCCTCTGTGGTACTTTGTGTGGAAAAGATATTCTTTGCCTAACATTACGACAATGATTAACGCTATCTCACTCACCTGATCCACCTTTGTGGGTGCTGTCTTGCACCGGCAGTCCCGGCCAGTGGCGGAACTACGAAGAAAAGGCTGGGCGGGCCAATCTACATGGCAACACAATTTTTTTAATTGTAGATTGTAAACATCATGATTTCAATGTATTAATTTATGCTAGGAAGAAGAAATTTCGGGAAAATCAAAAGGATTTGCTAAGAAAATTTAGGGGAATTCTTTTGGGAATAGTTCAAAGAAATTTGACTCTGCAGCCTGCAGAGATTCAGGCTGATTTAGGTACTAAACAAATTCTGAGATGAACACAGCTAGCATGGACTCCAAGAAATGGGGAAAGGACCCGACCAACTAGGTAGCTGCCTTACCGGCTGGCCGTTGCTAGCTGCGGGTCGTGGCCTCATCAGTCTGCGACTGATATGTGTGTTGCCGTGGTGGCCGGTGGCTATGAGTCTGCGACTGTATTTAGAAAGTAGCAATGCGCGTGCGATCTAAGCCAGTTTCAGTGGACAGCTGCTTGTTGTACTGCTGTGCCAGAGGCGTTGTGGGTTGGGCTAGTATAAATTTATTTTTCTGTTCCAACATTGGGCAGGCCATGGCCCAATCGTCCTTGCCATGGCTCCACCAGTGGTCACGACACTCTATGGTCTGCTACTCTGTGTTCCATGGGCAGAGACAGGGAGGGGCGAGCAGGGGCTGGAGACCTCTTCTAGTCGCTTGACCGCCTCAGCAAATTTTAGTAGGTAGTTAGACTGTACGTACACGCTATTGGCTGTCTAGTTGCATCTAATTACTCATTAGCCTAGATGTTACTGAACTAGCACAAAATTAGAGAATCCTAACCAGGAGGCACTAGCCCATGAACGGTCATGGTTGGCTTATTGTGACCGACAAATCAATCAGATCGTGACCTGCGCATATGCATTTTCTGCACGTTCAGCACCCGGTCATCGTCATCCGAGATCATAGCATCAGCTATTGCTAGTGGTCTAGCGCTTGAGCAACATTGGTCTTAACACAGTGTGTTTGCTGCGTGTCATCGTCCACGACGCATTAATCCTCGGAGTCTTCAAACCTGGCGGGACAACTCATGCGAGTCAATTCTAAACTTAAGGTATATCATTACGAATTTATATTGTTGTTAGACATTTAAAGGTTGTTGGTTACTGTTTTTGTAAGATCTACTTAAATGTGCGTGCAAATGCTTATGAATTGAATCCATTATTCTGTACATGACCAAACTTTCTTGCATATTCATCTTTGGGAGAAAGTTCAGGGTATACATAGCGAGCTACTTATGCAGAGAGAGGTATGAGTGTATGACTGCATTAATCCTATTGGCTTGTACAGTTGTAAGTGATTTAAGTGAGATAATCTCCAATGTAACTTAAAAACTCATGCTGATTTTTTTATGTATTCACTATTCGGATTAGTATTATTGTCAAGCATCTATATAAATCAAAATCACTAGAAAACACACTTGTTAACATTAAATAGGGCTTCCTGATTTGGCTTTGTGTGAGTTAGTTTTTCTCAACTTTCAAGTACTTCTGCAAAAATTTTAAATCTTTGCATTTATATGTACTGTTTTGGGAACTACAGATCTGTGTTTGCAATGAAGCATACTCTATTTGTCACACATATTTTTGGGGCATGTAGCTCACTGTATCTTCATTATATTGTTTGTAAGGTGTTTATTAAGTCAACTAACATATCGATGGTCTGTTCATAAGGCTCTATTTTCTCTGTCTATAGAGTTCAGTGCTATGGCTCGGACTGTTGAGAAGTGTTCAAATGATGATATATTAGAATTCAGAGGTGACGACGTATGTTGGACGATGGAACGCTTATTCTGTTCCACCGCTTGCTTCGACTTGGGTGTTCAGAGAAGTAAAGCTTCAACTAATGTGTTTAGCAAAGCATAATATTGTATCTGAAGTGAAACTTTCACTATGATATGGAGGTGCAAGCATTAAACTAGCATGCAACTAAAGATAAGGTATGTTCATTTCTCTATTGCTTGGAACTGAACATGGTTGAGAAAAAGTTTATTATTGATCATACTTTTTTCAATATGAATGCTTATTATATTGCCTATTTGGTTTGGGAAATCTAAACAAGAAAATTGCTCTTGCTATGCTCCAAAGTACAGACCTAGAATATACAAAGAAAGTTGAGGGTGTTGAACTAGAAATTGATTCTTGGTTTGATATGACCACTAAAACATAACTATTGTTCATATAGCAAGGTTAATTATCACATGGCCTTCAACCTTTGTATGTTGCTCTTCGTATATTAACTTGATTTTCTTTGATGGTACCTTATGTTTCTCATTCCTTTGTTGTTTGTAGATTGTCAAGATAAATCAACGTTGCATGGCCTAGAAGTTGATTGCAAGATCGAGAAGGTGGCTATGACTAGATAGTTTCAGATTATGTTTTAGAATGTCATTTTCGGGTTAATGTTTCAAACATCATATTTTATATGCCTGAGACGTTGATTGCAAGGTTGAGAGTCAGCCTACTACTAGATAGTTTCACATATTGTAATCTTTGTATCATGTTCTTTGTAAAGCAACCGAGTTGATTTAATATATATGACCTCTTCGATTATTATGTTTGTGTCTCCTATGCACTATCAACATTGACATAATAGATAAGAATGTTGATATATAAAATACCATTAATTGTCTAAGCAATGCGACAATGCTTCGAGGCATTACAAGGCTCTTTTTTTGGGCCCGTCAGCAACGCATGTTAAATGTTGTTAGGCTCTAGCTCTATACGTTACTGGTTTCCAACACATATTCACGATGGTTATCAACGCATGTATATGCGTTGTTGTAGACCTTTGCAACGCCGCCTACGGCAACACATATAAATCCGTTGGTGTAGACCTTACCAACGCTTATATGGACATACGACAACACATTGATGCGTTGCTAAAGGGGGGTTCTTGTTGTAGTGAGCAAACTTAGTAAATGGGATTTCAGCTTTATCATATCTACAAAGAGAATTTATCTTTACTACCTGTGTTGGGTTATCAAGACCATGTACTTCATCAATAGGTAATGGATTAAGATCATATGTTTCTTCAACAGGCGGTAAATTAAGACCTTGTATTTCTTCAATAGGAGGTAAATTCTTAACATCTTCAGCTTTAATACCCTTTTCTTTCATAGATTTCTTTGCCTCTTGCATATCTTCAGGACTGAGAAATAGAACGCCTCTTTTCTTCGGAGTTGGTTTAGGAATAGGCTCAGGATGTGTCCAATTATTTTCATTTGTCAACATATTATTCAATAGAATTTCAGCTTCATCCGGTGTTCTTTCCCTGAAAACAGAACCAGCACAACTATCCAGGTAATCTCTGGAAGCATTGGTTAGTCCATTATAAAAGATATCAAGTATTTCATTTTTCTTAAGAGGATGATCAGGCAAAGCATTAAGTAACTTGAGAAGCCTCCCCCAAGCTTGTGGGAGACTCTCTTCTTTAATTTGCACAAAATTATATATATCCCTCAAAGCAGCTTGTTTCTTATGAGCAGGGAAATATTTAGCACAGAAGTAATAAATCATATCCTGGGGCTACGCACACAACCAGGATCAAGAGAATTAAACCATATCTTAGCATCACCCTTTAATGAGAACGGAAATATTTTAAGGATATAAAAGTAGCGAGTTCTCTCATCTTTAGTGAACAGGGTGGCAATATCATTTAATTTAGTTAGATGTGCCACAACAGTTTCAGATTCATAGCCATGAAAAGGATTAGATTCAACCAAAGTAATTATACTAGGATCAACAAAGAATTCATAATCCTTATCGGTAACACAGATAGGTGAAGTAGCAAAAGCAAGGTCAGGTTTCATTCTAGCATTAAGAGATTGCTGCTTCCATTTAGCTAATAACCTCTTGAGCTTGTATCTATCTTTGCAAGCTAAAATAGCTAAGGCAGCTTCTTTTTCAAAAACATAACCCTCAGGAATAACAGGTGATTCATTATTAGGGGAAGAGTCTTCATCATCACTTTCATCAATATTATCAGATTCAATATTTTCACTCTCTCTAACCCTAGCAAGTTGTTCATCAAGAAATTTACCAAGTGGCACAGTAGTATCAAGCATAGAATTAGTTTCATCATAAGTATCATGCATAGCAGAAGTGGCATCATCAATAACATGCGACATATCAGAACGAATAGAAGAAGCAGGTTTAGGTGTCGCAAGCTTACTCAAAACAGAAGGTGAATCAAGTGCAGAGCTAGATGGCAGTTCCTTACCTCCCATCGTAGTTGAGGGATAAATCTTGGTTCTTGGATATTTCAAGTTCCTCATAATGATAAGCAGATATAAATCCCAAGTGACTCAAAGAATAGGCTATGCTCCACGGCAACGGCGCCAGAAAATAGTCTTGATAACCCACAAGTATAGGGGGTCGCAACAGTTTTCGAGGGCAGAGTATTCAACCCAAATTTATTGATTCGACACAAGGGGAGCCAAAGAATATTCTCAAGTATTAGCAGCTGAGTTGCCAATTCAACCACACCTGGAAACTTAATATCTGCAGCAACGTGTTTAGTAGCAAAGTAATATGATAGTAGTGGTAACGATAGCAAAAGGTAACGGTAGCAAAAGTAATGTTTTTGGTATTTTGTAGTGGTGATAGCAATAACAACGAAAAAGTAAATAAGCGAAGAACAATATATGGAAAGCTCGTAGGCAATGGATCAGTGATTGAGAATTATGCCGGATGCGGTTCATCATGTAACAGTCATAACCTAGGGTGACACAGAACTAGCTCCAATTCATCAATGTAATGTAGCCTTGTATTCCGAATATAGTCATACATGCTTATGGAAAAGAACTTGCATGGCATCTTTTGTCCTACCCTCCCGTGGCAGTGGGGTCCTAATGGAAACTAAGGGATATTAAGGCCTCCTTTTAATAGAGTACCGGACCAAAGCATTAACACATAGTGAATACATGAACTCCTCAAACTACGGTCATCACCGGTAAGTATCCCGATTATTGTCTCTTCGGGGTTAACGGATCATAACACATAATAGGTGACTATAGACTTGCAAGATAGGATCAAGAACCCTCATATATTGATGAAAACATAATAGCTTCAGATCTGAAATCATGGCACTTGGGCCCTAGTGACAAGCATTAAGCATAGCAAAGTCATAGCAACATCAATCTCAGAACATAGTGGATACTGGGGATCAAACCCTAACAAAACTAACTCGATTACATGATAAATCTCATCCAACACATCACCATCCAGCAAGCCTATGATGGAATTACTCACGCACGGCGGTGAGCATCATGAAATAGGTGATGGACGAAGGTTGATGATGACGATGGCGATGGATTCCCCTCTCCGGAGCCCCGAACGGACTCCAGATCAGCCCTCCCAAGAGGTTTTAGGGCTTGGCGGCGGCTCCGTATCGTAAAACGCGATGAATCCTTCTCTCTTATTTTTTCTCTCAAAAGCAAATATATAGAGTTGGAGTCGAGGTCGGAGGAGCTCTAGGGGCCCACGAGGTAGGGGGGCGCGCCCTAGGGGGGCAGGCGCACCCCCACCCTCGTGGACAGGTGGTGGGCCCCCTGGTCTTCATCTTTTGCAAGGATTTTTTATTATTTCCAATTAGACGTTCCGTGAACTTTCAGGTCATTCTGAGAACTTTTGTTTCTACACATAAGTAACACCATGGTAATTCTGCTGAAAACAGCGTCAGTCCGGGTTAGTTCCATTCAAATGATGCAAGTTAGAGTCCAAAACAAGGGCAAAAGTGTTTGGAAAAGTAGATACGACGGAGACGTATCAGAGTTCTTAAGTAATATGATTAATTGAACTTTAATTTATCATGAACTTAGTCCTGATAGTATTTGCATATCTATGTTGTAGATCAATTGCTTGCGATGTAGCTCCCTGTTTTTTTTTAATATGTTCCTAGATAAAAATGAATTGAAAGATGTTAGTAGCAATGATGTGGATTGGATCCGTGATCTGAGGATTATCCTCAGTGCTGCATAGAAGAATTATGTCCTTGTTGCTAGGTGACGGACCTAATGCAAGAGCATATGCAGACGTTATGAACTTTTGGCAAAGCTCGGTATGATGACTACTTGATAGTTTAGTGCACCATGCTTTACGGCTTAGAACCGGGACTTCAAAAATGTTTTGAATGCCACGGAGAATATAAAATGTTCCAAGAGTTGAAATTAGTATTTCATATTCATGCCCGTGTCGAAGGTAGGAGACCTCTGACAGTACTTCGCCTACAAAGATGGAGGAGAATAGCTCAACCAGTGAGCATGTGCTCAGATTGTCTGGGTACTGCAATTGCTTGAATCAAGTGGGAGTTAATCTTCAAGATAAGATAGTAATTGACAAAGTTCTCTAGTCACTATCACCAAGTTACTAGAACTTAGTGATGAACTGTAATATGCAAGGGATAATGCAAACGATTCCCAAGCTCTTCGTGATGCAGAAATCGACAAAGGTAGAAATCAAGAAAAGCATCAAGTGTTGATGGTTGACAAGACCACTAGTTTCAAGAAAAGGGCAAAGGGAAGAAGAGGAACTTCAAGAAGAACGGCAAGCAAGTTGCTGCTCAAGTGAAGAAGCCCAAGTCTAGACCTAAGCCTGAGACTAAGTGCTTCTACTGCAAAGGGACTGGTCACTGGAAGCAGAACTGCCCCAAGTACTTGGTGGATAAGAAGGATGGCAAAGTGAACAAAGGTATATTTGATATACATGTTATTGATGTGTACTTTACTAGTGTTTATAGCAGCCCCTCAGTATTTTATACTAGTTTAGTTGCTAAGAGTAGTAACTTGAAACGGGAGTTGCAGAATGAACAGAGACTAGTTAAGGGTGAAGTAACGATGTGTGTTGGAAGTAGTTCCAAGAATGATATGGTCATCATCGCACACTCCCTATACTTTCGGGATTAGTGTTGAACCTAAATAAGTGTTATTTGGTGTTTGCGTTGAGCATGAATATGATTTGATCATGTTTATTGCAATACAGTTATTCATTTAAGTTAGAGAATAATTGTTATTCTGTTTACATGAATAAAACCTTCTATGGTTATACACCCAATGAAAATGGTTTGTTGAATCTCGATCGTAGTGATACACATATTCATAATATTGAAGCCAAAAGATGCAAAGTTAATGATGATAGTGCAACTTATTTGTGGCACTGCCGTTTAGGTCATATTGGTGTAAAGCGCATGAAGAAAATCCATGCTGATGGGATTTTGGAATCAATTGATTGTGAATCAGTTGATGCTTGCGAACCATGCCTCATGGGCAAAAATGACTAAGACTCCGTTCTCTAGAACAATGGAGCGAGCAACTGACTTATTGGATATAATACATATTGATGTATGAGGTCCGATGAGTGTTGAGGCTCGCGGCGGGTATCGTTATTTTCTAACCTTCACAGATGATTTGAGCAGATATGGGTATATCTACTTGAAGAAACATAAGTCTGAAACATTTGAAAAGTTCAAAGAATTTCAGAGTGAAGTGATAAATCATCGTAACAAGAAAATAAAGTTTCTACGATCTGATCGCAGAGGCGAATATTTGAGTTACGAGTTTGGTCTTCAATTAAAACAATGTGGAATAATTTCACAAACTCATGCCACCTGGAACACCACAGCATAATGGTGTGTCCGAACGTCATAACCGTACTTTATTTGATATAGTGCAATCTATGATGTCTCTTGCCGATTTACCACTATCGTTTTGGGGTTATGCATTAGAGAAAGCTGCATTCACGTTAAATAGGGAACCATCTAAATCCGTTGAGATGACAACATATGAACTGTGGTTTGGCAAGAAACCAAAGTTGTCGTTTCTTAAAGTTTGGGGCTGCAATGCTTATGTGAAAAAGTTTCAGCTTGATAAAGCTCAAACCCAAATCGGAGAAACGTGTCTTCATAGGATACCCAAAGGAGAAAGTTGGGTACACCTTCTGTCGTGGAATTGTCACGGCAGATGTCCTTAGTGTCGGGACTTAGTCGCGAGGCCAACGCATCTATGTGGTAGCTTGAGAGGGGTTGAGCGGGACGAGAGACGCGATGTTTTTACCCAGGTTCGGCCCCTCGCGGTGGAGGTAAAAGCCTACATCCTACTTCATTGATATTGATGATGATGACCACGGTTACAAGATTGCTCTATCTCGAGAGCTGTTGTCTAAACCTAATTCGTCCAACTCGTGGAACTTGTGAATCTTGTCCCCCTTGGGGTGCCCTGCCCCTCCTTATGTATGTTGAAGGGGTGGGTTACATGTGGAGTCCAACTCGGACTTTAACTTAAACTATTTTGACTTCCCTTCCTGGGCTTCTTAACGTCTGCCGGTTTAACATTCGTCTACCGGTTTACAAATATTGTCTGCCGGTTTAACATTGTCTGCCGGTTTAACATTGTCTACCGGTTTAACATTGTCTGCCGGTTTAACATTGACTGCCGGTTTAACACCAGCCGGTTTACGGTCTGTCTTAGCGATCTGTCTTGACTCTCTGTCTTAACTCTCCGACGGTTTACCATGTGCCGGTTTACCAAGTCCCAGCCGGTTTAACATTCCAGCCGGGTCATACCGCGGGGTATATCCCCGACATTAGCCCCCAGTTTAATTTGGATTTATCCATGTTAAACTGATCTTGATTATCCTTAAGTCCTTGTCACTTCCTTCTTCTATAAAATCCGAGTCAATAGACCATCTTCATAATCAATTTGCTGACATCGGTTTGTCATAGTAAAATATTGTGAAGAATAACTCCTTCGACTTCAGCTCCCAATGCTTAACAAAAATATTGGCCTTTGAAATACTCATTTGATCTTCAACCGGTTTAAGAATGTAGAACTTGCCGGTTTGAGAATGTGGAACTGTGCCTGTTGGTGATATTACTACTGAGCGTAAACCGGCCTATCTGGGCCGGGTTAACCTCGTCAGTAGTTAGGTATGATTAAAGCCCAAGAAGACAGAGGAGGGCTCAAGTCCCATGGTCGGTTCAAAGCCTGTAGCCGTAAACCGGCGTTAGTAGTTAACCTATATTGTAAGTTAGGAATAAGTAGAGACCAAACCGGACACATCTATGAGCCGGTATTGGGACTCTGTAAGCCGACGGGAGTCACCCGTGTATATAAGGGGACGACCCGGCAGCGGTTCAAGGACAACAGACAACAGCTCGAGACATAGGCGAAGCTTGTTTGCTCCCTAGTCATCGAAACCCCATCAATTCCATCACAACTAGACGTAGGCTTTTACCTTCATCGAAGGGGCCGAACTAGTATAAACTCTCTTGTGTCCTTGTGTTCGCTGTAACCCCTTCAAGCTAACCCGTCGCGATGGCTCCACGACTAAGTCCTTTCTCTAGGACATCTGCCGTGACAAACCCACGACAGTTGGTGCCCATCGTGGGGCTATCGGACGATGGTTTCCAGTTCTTGGAGGGCCGCTTTGAAGGACTCGAGGGCTACGCTGTGGGCCGGATGACTAAGAGTCGTTGCAGCAAGCTCTACATCGACGACGCAGGCTGGGGCCCCGAGGCCGGCTCAATTGAGTACGGGTACCGGGTCCCCTTTGGTAGCATTCATGTTCTCATTGGCAAGATCGGCGAACCAGGCCCTGAGCCGGACATCTGCACCGACCTCGTCGAGATGGCTCAGCGTGCGCGATCCGCCCGGGTTAAACCGGCCATGAAGCGTGCCTTCGTGGGAGTCATCCATGGAGGGAGTTATGAGGACGGATCGAAATTTCGCGGCGCGACTGTCGTTTGTTCCGATGACGAATCTTCGACCGGAGAAACCGAATCTCTTTATCAGCTATAAGATGGCCGGATTGGGAGCTGTTCCGATGGCGACAGTATTCCAGACCCCTCTGATCTGCCCAACCGGGTTGGAATATTCATGGCCGGAACACAAGCAGCACTTCATTCTTCGACAGCTGCGGTAACGATCTCCAGTTCAGCAGCAGCGACGGCTGCCGGGGCAGGAGGCCCTGTGCGCCTGCCGGCTCAGGTTCTATCAAAACTATTTGATGCATTGGCTGTGCTTATGGTGGAAGTTAATCCGCCGGATCAGGACGTTCACAACGCGGAGATTGCAAAGGTAAAGGAACAGATCACCCAGGCCAAGGCGGATCTGGCGGCTGAGGACACCAGGATGGCCGCAGAGCGGGCCGCTTTAGACGCACAGGCCTACAGGCTTATGTTGGACCAGAGCGCGTCGCATGAAGTCATGAGGAGGAAGCACCGATCCCGCTTACCCCCGGTTTTCGAGGCCAGAGACCTATTCAACACTCCAGGACCAAGAGCCGGCAATCCGCTGGAGGGAAACCGGGCAGAAGCCACTGGGACCGGTGCACTGGTTCAGCCTCGTCAGATGGACCCGCCTCGTCAAAACACCGTTATACCTCAGGCTGCTTTAACACCTCCGGGTCACTACTCCAACCCAATGGAAAATCTTGTTGCCGCTGCTGCACGGCTGGAGGCCATTCCAATTGAAGGTGACTCGCCGCAGGCAGTAGAGACGCGACGGGTCAAGGAACTTCTGAGGACAGCTTTGGCCCAACAGGAAGCATACTCGTACAGCCGCGACCGGATCCACTCGACCCCCCGTCCAAGCCGGAGCTATAGCAGACATATGGATGAACCAACAGTGTCAAGTAATGAACGACGTGGGGCACCCCGTGACAACAACCCGGCGGGTGGTGCTGATAACGCTCAGGAAGTGGTGGACCGGGCCCGCGCGCGTAGAGAGGCTGAGTTAGCCACACAGTATCAGGCTCGGCAGCTCACGCCGGTTCGTCCGACCACCTTGACTGAACCTAGTGTTACTTCTAGTTCTTTGGGGGTGACTTGCCTTATCCCCGCTTTACGCAACGTGCGCCTGCCCAAGGATTTCAAAGGCCCGCGCAAGGTACCGAATTACACGGCGGATCAACCTCTAGAGACATGGGTGGAGAGCTATGAGATGGTCATGGAGATGCTTGATGTGGATGACACAGCGTGTGCGAAATACTTCACCATGATGCTTGAAGGAACGGCCCGTACTTGGTTAAAAAGCTTGCCGGCTAATTCTATCAGTTCATGGGCCCAATTACGAGCCCGGTTTATCAGCAATTTCAAGGATACCTGTAAACAGCCTATGTCGATAGTGGACTTAGCTGCATGCGTCCAGGAGGAAGGAGAATCAACAACTCATTGGGTGTGCCGGGTTTCACAAGTGTTGCACTCCTCAGACCGCATCAACGCTGACACCGCAGTATTAACCCTAGAAGGCAACTGCCGGTTTGGGCCCCTGAAGCTGAAGTTGGGACGGATGAAGCGTCATTGCACCGACATGGGGACCCTCATGGCCGCTTTGGTGAAATATGCTGATTCTGATAGTACCAAGGATCCCGAATCTGATGATGACAAGACAGGGAAAGGGAAGAAGAACAGCAGCTCCAAAGGTCAGCAGCATCACTGGGCAGGCAATGGTGGTGGAGGCAAGCACAAAGCGGATGGTAACGTGGACTTTGTGGCTAATACAACGCACAGGACGATGGCCAGCGACGCAAGGGTAGACCGAAAAATCATAATGGAGCGCCCAACCCTAACCCAAACCGCCTAAACTATCTGCTAAGCCAGCCCTGTCCAAGACATGGGACGAAGGAGGCGCCAGCAACCCACCTTTGGAAGGATTGCTTTATTATGCAGGAGTTCAAGAATTCTAATAATTTCCAGTATGATCACGAATCTGGCGGTGGCTCAGGATCCGGGCCGGGTTACGGTGGAGGAAGTTCCGGTTCAGGATTCAATGGTAATCCGGGCGGACATAATGGTCAAAATACTCAGAACAACCAGGGTGGTTACAACCAACAGCAGCAACAGTCAGGTTACCAGAGCAACCCAAAGCAGTTGAGTAATGAGCAGTACCATGTCTTCACCACTAGCTTGGACAAGCGAGACCGGAAAGTTCAGAGGCGGGCGGTCAACTCTGTTGAACCGGCCATACCCCGTTATCTACGTTGGTCTGAACAGCCAATCATATGGAGCAGACAAGATCACCCTCCCCAGGTCGATAATCCGGGTCAGTTGGCTCTGGTGGTGGCGCCTCAGGTGGGAGGTTACAAGTTCACCAAGGTGCTCATGGATGGAGGGAGCAGCATTAACATCCTGTACTATGAGACCTTCCATCGTATGGGACTAACAGATAAGAATCTCAAACCGTCTAATACAGTATTCCACGGTGTAGTGCCTGGCAGATCAGTATATCCCGTTGGTAAGATAGCTCTGGAAGTGGCCTTTGGGGATGATCATGATTCCAGGTCGGAGATATTGACGTTTGAAGTGGTGAAAATCCAAAGTCCATATCATGCCCTGTTTGGGAGACCGGCCTACGCCAAGTTTATGGCTCGGCCCTGTTATGTGTATTTGCAGCTCAAGATGCCGGGTCACAAGGGGACAATAACGGTTCACGGAAGCCGCAAAATCGCTTTGGAATGCGAGGAAGGAGATGCGGCTTATGCAGAGTTGGTTTGTGCCACCGAGGAGTTGAAGTACTATAAAGACAATGTTGATCCGGCGGACATGACTCCGTTGAAGAAGCCAACTACGGAGCATGATCCGTCCCTGAAGTTCAAATCGGCAGCAGAAACTAAGCTTGTTGACTTCGTGCCTGGTGATTCGTCCAAGCAGTTCAGCATCAGTGCCAAAGTGGATACGAAATAGGAAAGCGCGCTTATCGAGTTCATCCGTGAGAATCGGGACATTTTTGCATGGAAGCCCTCTGACATGCCAGGTGTACCGAGGCAACTCGCTGAGCACACACTTAATGTAGATCCCAAATATAAACCGGTGAAACAGTTTCTCCGCCGGTTTAACGAAGAAAGACGCAAGGCAATTGGAGAAGAGGTAGCCAGGCTCTTAGCAGCTGGCTTTATTGTTGAAGTTTTTCACCCTGAGTGGCTTGCCAATCCGATGCTGGTCCTCAAGAAAAACGGCACCTGGCGCATGTGTGTGGATTACACAGATCTTAATAACGCTTGTCCAGCAGACCCTTTTGCCCTCCCCCGTATTGATCAAATTATTGATGCTACGGCGGGTTGTGAGCGTTTAAGTTTTTTGGATGCGTATTCTGGCTATCATCAGATCAAAATGGCAGTTAAGGACCAGGAGAAGATGGCATTTATAACTCCCTTTGGAGCCTTCTGCTATGTGTCTATGCCCTTCGGGCTCAAGAGTGCCCAAGCGACTTACCAATGGTGTGTACAAAATTGTCTTCACAAGCAGATTGGCCGTAATGTACATGCTTACGTGGATGATATCGTGGTTAAGTCCAGGGAGAAGGAGACTCTGATTGATGATTTGAAGGAAACCTTTGATAACCTGAGGACATACAAGATGATGCTTAATCCGGACAAGTGTGTCTTTGGTGTACCGGCGGGCAAGTTATTAGGCTTCTTGGTGTCCAATAGGGGAATTGAGGCTAATCCGGAGAAGATCACAGCCATCACCTCCCTCGCTAAACCGAAGTGTATCAATGATGTTCAGCGCCTGGCAGGCCGGATTGCTGCGTTAAGCCGGTTTATCAGCCGCCTCGGTGAGAAGGCAATCCCTTTGTATCAGATGTTGAAAAAGACGGATCAGTTTGTCTGGAGTTCTGCTGCTAATGAAGCATTTGAGGACTTAAAACGGAAATTGGCCAATCCGCATGTGCTCGCTGCTCCCATTGACAAGGAGCCGTTGGTGCTATATGTTGCTGCTAATGCTCGGGCGGTCAGCGTGGCTATTGTGGTAGAGCGAAAGGAGGCAGGTAAGGAGCATCCGGTTCAATGTCCGGTCTATTATATCAGCGAGGTGCTCATTGAGTCCAAGCAAAGGTATCCGCATTGGCAGAAGCTGGTGTATGGAGTTTTTATGGCAAGCCGGAAGCTTAAACAATACTTCCAAGGGCATCCAATTACAGTGGTCAGTTCTGCTCCTTTGGGAGATATCATCCAGAACCGGGAAGCAACTGGCCGGATTGCAAAGTGGGCTATAGAGCTGGGGCCGTACGGTTTGAAGTATGTGCCTCGGACATCGGTTAAGTCTCAAGCACTTGTTGATTTCATCGATGATTGGACGGAAATGCAAGCACCTGAAGAAAAGCCGGATCATACGTATTGGACCATCCATTTTGACGGATCCAGGCAATTGGAAGGCTCGGGGGCTGGAGTCGTATTAACCTCCCCACGAGGTGATAAGTTTTGTTATGTTCTCCGCTTAATGTTCCCTTGCACTAACAATGCAGCTGAGTATGAAGCCTTGCTCCATGGTCTCCGGATTGCTAAGGAGATGAATCTAAGTCGAGTTAACTGCTTCGGTGATTTGGACCTTGTGGCTCAGCAGGTGTCTGGCACATGGGACTCCAAGGACCCACTCATGGCAGCATATCGTCGGGAGGTGGATACTGTTGCAGGTTCTTTCAAAGGCTATCAGGTGGACCACGTGGACCGGCGGAAAAATGAAGCGGTGGACGCTTTAAGCCGGCTAGGCTCTCAGCGCAAACCGGTCCCGCCAAATGTTTTTCTGGATGTGCTGCACAACCCGTCGGTCAAGATCCCTGGTGAAGAGGATTTGGCTATTCCTGATCCGGAGGCTCAATTGGTGGCCGCTCTTCATGTTATTCCGGATTGGACGCTTCCTTATCTGGCGTACAAGAACCGGGGCGAGATGCCAGAGGATGAGATTCTGGCCCGGCAAATAATTCGGCGATCCAAGTCCATGGCTATAATCAACGGCGAGTTGCATCATTGCAGTGTATCAGGAGCTTTTCAACGCTGCGTGTCTCCTGAAGAAGGCCGTGAAATTTTGCGTGAGATCCACGAAGGAGATTGTGGTCACCATGCCGGTTCAAAGTCTCTGGTGGCTAAAGCGTTTCGCCATGTCTTCTATTGGTTAACTGCTCATGCTGATGCGGAGGATCTGGTCAGACGATGTGATGGTTGCCAAAGGTTTTCAAGACGTGCTCATGTACCGGCTCAAGAATTGAGAATGATTCCAATTACTTGGCCGTTTGCGACTTGGGGGCTGGATATGGTTGGGCCTTTCAAAAGGTCCAAAGATAAGAAGACCCACCTCCTGGTGGCGGTTGACAAGTTTACAAAGTGGGTGGAGGCAGAACCTGTTAGCAAGTGTGATGCGGCCACGGCGGTTCAGTTCATCAAAAAGGTGATTTTCCGGTTTGGCTTTCCGCACAGTATTATCACAGATAATGGTACCAATTTGTCCAAAGGTGCTATGAAGGAGTTCTGCGAACGGGAGCACATCCGGCTCGACGTTTCATCAGTGGCACATCCATAGTCCAATGGTCAAGCAGAAAGAGCTAATCAAGAGATCCTGAGAGGCATCAAGCCCCGGCTCATGGTTCCTTTGCAGAGAACGCCGGGTTGTTGGGTAGAAGAATTACCATCTGTGCTATGGAGCATCAATACAACGCCCAACAGATCAACAGGATACACACCATTCTTCATGGTTTATGGAGCGGAGGCGGTTCTCCCTAGTGATATCCGTCATGATTCACCTCGTGTAACGGCTTATATTGAAGCGGACAACGAGAGAGCACGACAAGATGCTTTGGACCGGTTGGATGAAGAGCGTGACATCGCAGCCACCCGATCGACGATTTACCAGCAGGATCTTCGTCGTTATCACAGTCGCCGGGTCAGAACCAAAACCTTTCAGGAGGGAGATTTGGTGCTTCGGCTCATCCAAGATCAGACTGGTATGCATAAGTTATCCCCACCTTGGGAGGGGCCTTTCGTGGTCAGCAAGAATCTGCACAATGGGTCATACTATCTGATCGATATTCGAGAACATAAGGACTCACGTACATCAGAGGAGGAGACTAACAGGCCGTGGAACATAGCTCATCTTCGGCCTTATTATACCTGAGCCATTGGTTCTACTTATGTACATATTACAGCGATGTATATATTAACTATAATAAACCGGAACCTCAGCTAAAGCAGGGTATCTGTTCTTTTACATCATGTGTGGTTACATGGAGTTGTTTTAAAGTGGCTTCCGGTTTACCCCTTGAGTTCGCTTTGCTAAAAGCATCGTGTTATATCACTTGGAGGATTGGTCGTGTCCGAACCAATACCATGCCTCTTGATAGGCGAGAGCCACCAGATCACTTGGGGACTTGGTCATGTCTGAACCAGTCATGCCTCTTGATCGGCCTAAGGCCACCGAATCACTTGGGTGCTTGGTCGAACTCGAACCATGACCATGCCATTTGGTCGGCATAAATGCCACGGTTTCATTTGGGGACCTGGCTGACTAGAACCATAGTTACACCTAACGGGAGCTTGGTCGTGTTTGGCCATGGTAACGCCATTTGATCAGCTTAAATAAACCTTTTTTGGCAAACGGTTTTGTCATTGCTTTTGCTTCACACTTTTCTTTGAAGGGGTTTTTTTTTGCTTTTTATTTCATTTTTTAAACCGACAAAGTTTTTTAACCAATCAATTGACGAAACATAGTTCACGTCAATCTGGAGACTATTTGCCCGGTTTGATCCTTGTTGTTAACATCCTCTTATGGAGTAACACGGTGTTTATTATAACCCGGCACGGTTTACATGGTAAACCAGCATCATATATATATACAGGAGCTGTTATCTCCTCCAACAGTGTGGGTTTGCAAAACTCCGCTTCAAGATTGGCCAATCCAACTTCACACTCAACGATGGCAGGTATTATGTATCTCAAAAATTTGATCATATACTTAAAATTTTGTTTTGGATGTTTTGATTTCATATATACAGACATCATATTCCGCCTGATCGTACAACCACGGTGGCACTTGACGAATTTCTCATTTCAGAAAGTGTTTTGGAAAGTTCATTACCACAGGAAGAACAAGTTATGCACGAAGGCATATCAACATCAAAGGTATCAGCTAGCCTATTACAAGGCAACATGGTGCCCATAATAATATAATTGTTTTTCACAAAGGAGAGGCAGTTTTAAAACCGGCTTCCGGTTCAAGCTTGGTCACCAGCCTGGCCTGATGGTTGTGGGTCATCCTGCGCCGCTTTAGCCTCCGTTTCTCTACCCAGTGGCTGGAAATCCATAGTTGTCCAGTCGATTCCCATTAATGCTTGAAAAACAGCTTCATCATGGATCAGCAATGACGGGTCAATATCTGGAGCGTAAGTATGCTTACGGATTGGAGGGATCAGATTTTCCGATTCATGGATTGGTGCAGCTATTCGCTTGTTCTGACTGTCATATTGCGCTTGATAATGAGACAAGTCTGCTTCCTCAGCCAACTGACAAGCTAGTGGACGCACCTCCCGGTTTATTGCTCGCAGATCCACTTCACCAAATTCTGACCCGTCTTCCTTCAAGCTGGGATAGCCCTGAGCCGCTTCAATAGGATCAAAATCCAGCACCCAGACTTTTACCCGGATTAAGGCATTGATTGCACCGGTTCGAGCAGCAGATTTCTTCAGCTCTTCAACCCGGGCAGGAAGCACTGACAGTTTCATCAGAGTATCTTGAATCAAAGTGGGCACCGGTTTGTTATGAGACGCGGTACAGATGATCCGCTGGGCACCAGTATACAATTGTTCGACCAATGTATAGGCGGCTTTCAATTTCTTCCGCACATCTGAGCCCAAGTGACCAATGCGTGTCCCTGAAATACCATAAAGGGTTAATAAACCGGCGACTCTGTAAGAAGGCAGAGCCAATTCAGAAGGCAAGCTGGCTTACCAAAGATAGCAGCGGTCATGGCATGAACCTGCCGCTTTATGCTAGTCAGTTCATCCGTCACTGGTTTTAGTGCAGCCTCGGCATCCTCTGCTCATTTGATCAAAGCAGACTTTTCAGTGGCCCAATCCGCCCGTTTCTTCTTGAAGTTCTCCTTAAGTTGTTCCATGGCGCTTAAAGCACTGGCCAATTCCTCTTTTGCTTTGGAGGTTTCAGCCTGTTGGGTTTTCAGGTTTTCTTGAAGATCGATGACTTGGTTTTCTTTCGTCTTCAGCTCCGCCTGCATGCATACAGATATATGCTTCAACAAATCGGTAGAAGGATTCAAGTACCAACCACATAACAAGTTATGCGCTTAGCACTTGGGGGCTAATGCATATTCGATCTTCATCTTTCAATTGTTTACAAAGTCCCAAGATCAATACAAGTATTCAACTTGGCACTTGGGGGATAATGGCTATTTGATCATATATATTCTGATGCGGCAGTTTCAATTACTTAAAGTACCGGTTTAACTACGCTAAGTTGAACCGGCCCTTGGGGGCTACATCAGCGAAAGGATCTGCTGGACAAGCCTTATTAAGATCTGTGTAATCCACACACATGCGCTAGGTGCCGTTTTTCTTGAGGACCAGCACCGGATTGGCAAGCCACTCAGGGTGAAAAACTTCAACAATAAAGCCAGCTGCTAAGAGCCTGGCTACCTCTTCTCCAATTGCCTTGCGTCTTTCTTCGTTAAACCGGCAAAGGAACTGTTTCACCAGTTTATATTTGGGATCCACATTAAGTGTGTGCTCAGCGAGTTGCCTCGGTACACCTGGCATGTCAGAGGGCTTCCATGCAAAAATGTCCCGATTCTCACGGATGAACTCAATGAGCGCGCTTTCCTATTTCGTATCCAAATTGGCACTGATGCTGAACTGCTTGGACGAATCACCAGGCACGAAGTCAACAAGCATAGTTTCTGCTGCCAATTTGAACTTCAGGGCCGGATCATGCTCCGTAGTTGGCTTCTTCAACGGAGTCATGTCCGCCGGATCAACATTGTCTTTATAGTACTTCAACTCCTCGGTGGCACAAACCGACTCTGCATAAGCCGCATATCCTTCCTCGCATTCCAAAGCGATTTTGCGGCTTCCGTGAACCGTTATTGTCCCCTTGTGACCCGGCATCTTGAGCTGCAAATACACATAACAGGGCCGAGCCATAAACTTGGCATAGGCCGGTCGCCCAAACAGGGCATGATATGGACTTTGGATTTTCACCACTTCAAACGTCAATATCTCCGACCTGGAATCATGATCATCCCCAAAGGCCACTTCCAGAGCTATCTTACCAACGGGATATGCTGATCTGCCAGGCACTACACCGTGGAATACTGTATTAGACGGTTTGAGATTCTTATTTGTTAGTCCCATACGATGGAAGGTCTCATAGTACAGGATGTTCATGCTGCTCCCTCCATCCATGAGCACCTTGGTGAACTTGTAACCTCCCACCTGAGGCGCCACCACCAGAGCCAACTGACCCGGATTATCGACCTGGGGAGGGTGATCTTCTCTGCTCCATATGATTGGCTGTTCAGACCAACGTAGATAACAGGGTATGGCCGGTTCAACAGAGTTGACCGCCCGCCTCTGAACTTTCCGGTCTCGCTTGTCCAAGCTAGTGGTGAAGACATGGTACTTCCCATTACTCAACTGCTTTGGGTTGCTCTGGTAACCTGACTGTTGCTGCTGTTGGTTGTAACCACCCTGGTTGTTCTAACTCTTTTGACCATTATGTCCGCCCGGATTACCATTGAATCCTGCACTGGAACTTCCTCCTCCGTAACCCAGCCCGGATCCCGAGCCACCGCCAGATTCATGATCATACCGGAAATTATTAGAATTCTTGAACTCCTGCATAATAAAGCAATCTTTCCAAAGGTGGTTTGCCGGCACCTCCTTCGTCCCATGTTTTGGACAGGGCTGGCTTAGCAGATAGTTTAGGCGGTTTGGGTTAGGGTTGGGCGATCCATTACGATTTTTCGGCCTACCCTTGCGTCGCTGGCCATTGTCCTATGCGTTGGTATTAGCCACAAAGTCCGTGTTACCATCCGCATTACGCTTGCCTCCTCCACCATTGCCTGCCCAGTGATGCTGCTGACCTTTGGAGCTGCCGTTCTTCTTCCCTTTCCCTATCTTGTCATCATCAGATTTGGGATCCTTGGTACTATCAGAATCAACATATTTCACCAAAGCGGCCATGAGGGTCCCCATGTCGGTGCAATGACGCTTCATCCATCCCAACTTCAGCTTTAGGGGTCCAAACCGGCAGTTGCCTTCTAGGGTTAATACTGCGGTGTCAGCGTTGATGCGGTCTGAGGAGTGCAACACTTGTGAAACCCGACGCACCCAATGAGTCATTGATTCTCCTTCCTCCTGGACGCATGCAGCTAAGTCCACTATCGACATAGGCTGTTTACAGGTATCTTTGAAATTGCTGATAAACCGGGCTCGTAATTGGGCCCATGAACTGATAGAATTAGCCGGCAAGCTTTTTAACCAAGTATGGGCCGTTCCTTCAAGAATCATGGTGAAGTATTTCGCACACGCCGCATCATCTACATCAAGCATCTCCATGGCCATCTCATGGCTCTCCACCCATGTCTCTGGAGGTTGATCCGCCGTGTAATTTGGTACCTTGTGTGGGCCTTTGAAATCCTTGGGCAGGCGCACGTTGCGTAAAGCGGGGATAAGGCAAGGCACCCCCAAAGAACTAGAAGTAACACCAGGTTCAGTCAAGGTGGTTGGACGAACCGGCGTGAGCTGCCGAGCCTGATGCTGTGTGGCTAACTCGGCCTCCCTGCGCGCGCGGGCCCGGTCCACCACTCCCTGAGCGTCATCAGCACCACCTAACGGGTTGTTGTCACGGGGTGCCCCATGTCGTTCAGTACTCGACACTGCCGGTTTATCCATGTGTCTGCTATAGCTCCGGCTTGGATGGGGGATCGAGTGGATCCAGTCGCGGCTGTACGAGTACACTTCCTGTTGGGGCAAAGCTGTCCTCAGAAGTTCTTTGACCCGTCCCGTCTCTACTGCCTGCGGCGAGTCACCTTCAATTGGAATGGCCTCCAGCCGTGCAGCAGCGGCAACAAGATTGTCCATTGGGTTGGAGTAGTGACCCGGAGGTGTTAAAGCAGCCTGAGGTACAACGGTGTTTTGACGAGGCGGGTCCATCTGACGAGGCTGAACCGGTGCACCGATCCCAGGGGCTTCTGCCCGGTTTCCCTGCAGCGGATTGCCGGCTCTTGGTCCTGGAGTGTTGAAAAGGTCTCTGGCCTCAAAAACCGGAGGTAAGCGGGATCGGTGCTTCCTCCTCATGACTTCATGCGACGCGCTTTGGTCCAACATAAGCTTGTAGGCCTGTGCGTCTAAAGCGGCCCGCTCTACGGCCATCCTGGTGTCCTCAGCCGCCAGATCCGCCTTGGCCTGGGTGATTTGTTCCTTTACCTTTGCAATCTCCGCGTTGTGAACGTCCTGATCCGGCGGATTAACTTCTGCCATAAGCACAGCCAACACATCAAATAGTTCTGATAGAACCTGAGCCGGCGGGCGCATAGGGCCTCCTGCCCCGGCAGCCATCACCGCTGCTGAACCGGAGATCGTTGCCGCAGCTGTCGAAGACTGAAGCACTGCTTGTGTTCTGGCCATGAATATTCCAACCCGGTTGGGCAGATCAGAGGGGTCCGGAATACTATTGCCATCGGAACAACTCCCAATCTGGCCATCTTGTAGCTGATAAAGAGATTCGGTTTCTCCGGTTGAAGATTCGTCACCGGAACAAACCACGGTCGCGCCGTGAAATTCCGATCCGTCCTCATAACTTCCTCCATGGATGACTCACACGAAGGCACGCTTCATGGCTGGTTTAACCCGGGCGGATCGCGCACGCTGAGCCGTCTCAACGAGGTCGGTGCAGATGTCCGGCTCAAGGCCCGGTTCACCGATCTTGCCAATGAAAACGTGAATGCTACCAAAGGGGACCCGGTACCCGTACTCAATTGAGCCGGCCTCGGGGCCCCAGCCTGCGTCGTCGATGTAGAGCTTACCGCGACGACTCTTAGTCATCCGGCCTATAGCGTAGCCCTCGAGTCCTTTAAAGCGGCCCTCCAAGAACCGGAAATCATCGTGCGACGGCCCCACGGTGGGCGCCAACTGTCGTGGTTTTGTCACGGCAGATGTCCTAGAGAAAGGGCTTAGTCGTGGAGCCATCGCGACGGGTTAGCTTGAAGGGGTTAAAGCGGACACAAGGACGCAAGAGAGTTTATACTAGTTCGGCCCCTTCGATGAAGGTAAAAGCCTACGTCTAGTTGTTATGGAATTGATGGGGTTTCGATGACTAGGGAGCAAACAAGCTTCGCATATGTCTCGAGTTGTTCTCTGTCCTCCCTGAACCGCCGCCGGGTCGTCCCCTTATATACACGGGTGACTCCCGTCGGCTTACGAAGTCCCAATACCGGCTCATAGATGTGTCCGGTTTGGTCTCTACTTATTCCTAACTTATAATATAGGTTAACTACTAACGTCGGTTTACGGCTACAGGCCTTGAACCGACCATGGGCCTTGAGCCCTCCTCTGTCTTCTTGGGCTTTAACATACTTAACTACTGACGAAGTTAACCCGGCCCAGATAGGCCGGTTTATGCCCAGTAGTAATATCCCCAACAAGCAGGAAGGAGCATATGGAAGTTACCTCATATTTATCTTTCATCATATTATCCAGACCGGCTTCGTAGTGACGACTGGTATACAGCCGGTTTAGATAGCCGGAATGGATATCTTGGGCGTTCAGAGCAGCGTAAGTCGTCAGATCAGCGTTCCACTTGCCTTTGCCAAAGGCAGCAAATTTTTCCTTGGCAGAATGTTTGAATAAAGCGACATGATTGTTTGGCTCAGTATGGCTAGTGCCAGTAATGACAACCTCATCGTCCTTGGTACCGCCGGTTTGCACTGGAGCTATTGGCTTGTCAGTAGGTTTTGCTGGACCGGTGGAGCTTTCAATCCGGATGGAACCTGTGGGCTGATGGATAGGACCCGAGGTATCAGTAGGTCTCTCTTCAGCAATAAGATCATCATCTTGCTGCGGTGGATCATTGGGAATATCCTCAGGAATAGCCGCTTCAGCATTGGGTGTCTTGTCTGCTTCAAGAACGACATCTTCTTCGGCCGCTTTGTCCAGGCGGGCCTTCTTGCTTGGCCTAGGTTTGGCCCTGAGAAGAATAATAAAATCAAATACGGCATATGTTCTAAGGCGATGTACTGCAATCATCACAATAAGTATAGCTTACCCAAGCACCGTTTTAAGCGGTGGGAGCTGAGTAGCCGATGACTCGCCAGAAGATGAGTGGGAAGTAACCTGGTAATCGGAGTCAGACGGATTAAGAGGTTGACGAAAGCAGCCCGCTTTAGGACAAGCACTGACAAGCAAATTAGAGACCTCGAAATGGCGTTTTGGAACCGGACTATTCGGTAAACCGGCGGAGGTAACTACCTGGCAGCTGTGCCGGGTTGTGCAACGAGCTTCGTGTTGTTGGGTCTTCATAAGAAATTTAGGATCCAAATAAGCAAGAGGATGAGAAAATTTAACTTTCCGGTTTGCTTGCCGGATTTTTTGTGAAGGCAAAGTTTCTGAATCGGAAGAGAGAATAATTACCTCTGCAACATCCGGGTGGCTGGCTTCGGCATCATCCTGACAAATATCATCATCAATAAGACGCATGAAAAATAAACCAAGTGAGTCAAGCTCTACCTCGAAGTCCAGATTATCAACATCATAATCAGGGGCTGGATTAGAAGATGCAGTGGTTCTTTTCCTGTGGGCAGTCTTCTTCACAGCTTTAGTCTTTTGCCGGGTTGCTCTTTCCGGTTTGTCTAGTTTTTCTGGTTTCTCCTGCGGCAGTTTTTTGCTCCAAAACGGATCATTGCCCTGATTATGCAGACACTGATATTAAACAATGACCAGACATATCAATAACAGATTCAGCAAAGAGAAAATCAAAGTCTTACAGCTGGCGGTTTGTTGGTGGCACAGAAGGGAAGCAGGCCGGTTCTAGCGCAGACGTGTTCCGGTTCATTCAGCATCTTATTCACAGCCTCTGTGATTCTTCATCGGAGAGCTAGATTTTTGAATGTCGCAGTGGGTCATCAACACTGTCAGTATACTCGCACATCAAACCGGAGCGCTGACTAAGGGGCAGTATGCTCCATGATATCCAACAGCGAGCGAGATCAACCCCTGTTAAACCGTTGGCCATAAAGGCTCTGAGCTTTGACAGTTGGGGAGCATATTTGCTTCTCTCCTGGGCATTCAATCTTTGAGGAAAAGGGTGTGTATTGCTGAGCCGCTCCGGACGAAAGCCAGGCAAGGGATTCTCACCAGCAGGGGAGGTGTCTTTGAAGTAGAACCATGTCTGATTCCACTCCTTGGGGTGACTGTGCAGCTTGGCGTGAGGGTATGTGACCTCTTTCCTTTTCTGAATCGCCACGCCACCCAACTCTGTATTAGAGCCATCAGTAAACTCAGTACGGCGGTTTAGATGGAAAAGGTCTCTGAACAATTCCACTGTCGGCTCCTCTTGAAAGAACACCTCACAGAGCACTTGGAAGTGACACATATTTGTAACAGAGTTGGGGCCAGTGTCTTGCGGATGGAGTTGGAAATCGGCTAAAACATCCCGGTAAAATTTAGAACCGGGCGGCTTAAAGCCCCGGGCTAAGTGATCTATGAAAACAACAACCTCTCCTTCTCGAGGTGTGGGAGGGCATTCTTTGCCAGGAGCCCTCCAATGGATGGTGTCTTTGCTGCCTAAAGCGCCGATCAGGACTAAATCGTCCAGTTGATCCTCTGTGATGTGAGAAGGAACCCAATTGCACTCATATACTTGCTTGGCCATGATGGAATCTGCAAGGTAGAAGATCCCGGTTTAAAAATGCATTTGATCAAGGTACGTTGGTATATGCACTGTTAAACCGGAGACAGAACTATCTGAACCGGAGTTTCATGAAGTAACCAACATCTGGCGGTTCAACAAGGGGACTAATGGCATATACCGGTTTGGAAAATTTTCTATAAGGTTAAACCGCCTGATCTAAGCATTGAAAAGCTGAGATTGCGGATGGACAAGTACGCAGAAACAGGTTTCACAAGATTTCTTTACAGCATTGGATCTGAAGCAAGTTCAGAAAAGAGATAAATGCTTAGAGGTTCAAAGGAGCAGTACCGAACCAATGAGCAAAACGTTCATATAGATCTATGGTTTGAGATGCATAAGTGAAGGCGAAGGTCAAACAACTATCGTTGCACAGAGAAAAGATTTGCGGAGTCATCTAAAGATCTATCGTATGAGCAAGATGTAGACGATGAACACTGAAGAACTGCGAAACCCTTGGCCAGATCTGCGGGGGAAAGGATAGAAGATTTACCGGAGCTGAGGAAGATGCAGAAGGTTGCCGCGATGTTCTGGTGCGCTCAGGTTGATGCAACGGCCAAGGATGAGGCAAAGGTCGACGGCGGTGGCGGAGCTCCGAGGCTGGCGACGCGAGGAAGACGAAGAAGGCACGGAAGGAGAAAAGAAATGACCCTTCGGTCCTATTTATAAGGCGAAAGAACATGAGTCAGGCGCGACAATCAAGGGGCCACAAAACGAAGCTGTCGCCTCGATTTCCGCGGATCTATTAAACAAAGAAGCATAATGGATAGCTTCGTTATGACAGGTGATGTCACTCCGGTTTACAGCAATCAGAGAAGATGACATCATGGCGGTTTACCAATTTATAAAAAGATGTTGAAGATGAAGCTTTTATTAAAGGATTGGCATGAACCCGTTCAAATCAATCTGGGGCCTAATGTTGGGGATATTACTACTGGGCGTAAACCGGCCTATCTGGGCCGGGTTAACTTCGTCAGTAGTTAAGTATGTTAAAGCCCAAGAAGACAGAGGAGGGCTCAAGGCCCATGGTCGGTTCAAGGCCTGTAGCCGTAAACCGGCGTTAGTAGTTAACCTGTATTGTAAGTTAGGAATAAGTAGAGACCAAACCGGACACATCTATGAGCCGGTATTGGGACTCCATAAGCCGACGGGAGTCACCCATGTATATAAGGGGACGACCCGGCGGCGGTTCAGGGAGAACAGACAACAACTCGAGACATAGGCGAAGCTTGTTTGCTCCCTAGTCATCGAAACCCCATCAATTCCATAACAACTAGACATAGGCTTTTACCTTCATCAAAGGGGCTGAACTAGTATAAACTCTCTTGCGTCCTTGTGTCCGCTTTAACCCCTTCAAGCTAACCCGTCGCGATGGCTCCACGACTAAGTCCTTTCTCTAGGACATCTGCCGTGACAAAACCACGACAGCTCCCCTTGTGTCAAATCAATAAATTTGGGTTGAATACTCTACCCTCGAAAACTGTTGTGATCCCCTATACTTGTGGGTTATCAAGACAATTTTCTGGTGCCGTAGCCGGGGAGCATAGCTCTATTCTTTGAGTCACTTGGGATATATATCTGCTTATCATTATGAAGAACTTGAGAGATCCAAAAACCAAGATCTATCCCTCAACTACGAGAGGAGGTAAGGAACTTTCATCTAGCTCTGCACTTGATTCACCTTCTATTTTGAGTAAGCTTGCGACACCTACACCTGCTTCTGCTATTCGTTCTGATATGTCGCATGTTATTGATGATGCCACTTCTGCTATGCATGATATGTTGGGGAACGTTGCAGAAAACAAAAAAAATTCCTACGTTTTCACCAAGATCCATCTATGAGTTCATCTAGCAACGAGTGATCGGATGCATCTACATACCTTTGTAGATCGTGAGCGGAAGCGTTCAAGAGAACGGGGATGAGGGAGTCATACTCGACGTGATCCAAATCACCGGAAATCCTAGCGCCGAACGGACGGCACCTCCGCGTTCAACACACGTACGGTCAGCGTGACGTATCGTCCTTCTTGATCCAGCAAGGGGGAAGGAGAGGTTGATGAAGATCCAGCAGCACGACGGCGTGGTGGTGGATGCAGCAGTCACCGCAGCAGGGCGTCGCCGTTCTACTGCAAGAGGGAGAGGTGTAGCAGGGGAGAGGGAGGCGCCAAGAGTCAAGGGTGCGGCTGCCCCTCCCTCCACCCCCTTTATATAGGCTCCCCTAGGGGGGCGCCGGCCCTAGGAGATGGGATCTCCTAGGGGGGCGGCCAAGGGGTGCAGTGCCCCCCAAGCCAGGTGGGGCGCCTCCCCACCCTAGGGTTCCCAACCCTAGGCGCATGGGGTGGGCCAAAGGGGGCGCACCAGCCCACTATGGGCTGGTTCCCCTCCCCACTTCAGCCCATGGGGCCCTCCGGGATGGGTGGCCCCACCCGGTGGACCCCCGGGACCCTTCCGGTGGTCCCGGTACAATATCGGTGACCCCCGAAACTCTTCCGATGGCCGAAACTGCACTTCCTATATATAATTCTTCACCTCCGGACCATTCCGGAACTCCTCGTGACGTCCAGGATCTCATCCGGGACTCCGAAAAACTTTCGGGTTACTGCATATTCATATCTCTACAACCCTAGCGTTACCGAACCTTAAGTGTGTAGACCCTACGGGTTCGGGAGACATGTAGACATGACCGAGACGACTCTCCGGTCAATAACCAACAACGGGATCTGGATACCCATGTTGGCTCCCACATGCTCCTCGATGATCTCATCGGATGAACCACGATGTCAAGGATTCAAGCAACCCCGTATACAATTCCCTTTGTCAATCGGTACGTTACTTTCCCGAGATTCGATCGTCAGTATCCCAATACCTCGTTCAATCTCGTTACCGTCAAGTCACTTTACTCGTACCGTAATGCATGATCCGGTGACCAGACACTTGGTCACTTTGAGCTCATTATGATGATGCATTACCGAGTGGGCCCAGAGATACCTCTCCGTCATACGAAGTGACAAATCCCAGTCTTGATCCGTGTCAACCCAACAGACACTTTCGGAGATACCCGTAGTATACCTTTATAGTCACCCAGTTACGTTGTGACGTTTGGTACACCCAAAGCATTCCTACGGTATCCGGGAGTTACATGATCTCATGGTCTAAGGAAAAGATACTTGACATTGGAAAAACTCTAGCAAACGAACTATACGATCTTGTGCTATGTTTAGGATTGGGTCTTGTACATCACATCATTCTCCTAATGATGTGATCTCGTTATCAATGACATCCAATGTCCATAGTCAGGAAACCATGACTATCTGTTGATCAACGAACTAGTCAACTAGAGGCTTACTAGGGACATGTTGGTGTCTATGTATTCACACATGTATTACGATTTCCGGATAACACAATTATAGCATGAATAAAATACAATTATCATGAACAAGGAAATATAATAATAATCCTTTCATTATTGCCTCTAGGGCATATTTCCATATCTACTCATATCTACTCAAGTCATCAGTGAGGGTGAGAACATAACGATAGCCACCGCGAGCCTCAACACTCATCGGACAACACACATCAGTATGTATGATTTCCAATAAGTTGGTTGCTCGCTCCATTGTTCCTGAGAATGGAGTCTTGGTCATTTTACCCATGAGGCATGGTTCGCACGTGTCAAATGATTCGTAATCAAGAGACTCTAAAAGTCCATCTGCATGGAGCTTCTTCATGTGTTTGACACCTATGTGACCAAGGCGGCAGTGCCACAAGTATGTGGGACTATCATTATCAACCTTTCATCTTTTGGTATTCACACTATGAATATGTGTAGCATTACGCTTGAGATTCATTACGAATAAACCATTCACCATCGGAGCATGACCATAAAACATATCTCTCATATAAATAGAACAACCATTATTCTCGGATTTAAATGAGTAGCCATCTCGAATTAAACGAGATCCTGATACAATGTTCATGCTCAAAGCTGGCACTAAATAACAATTATTGAGGTTTAAAACTAATCCCGTAGGTAAATGTAGAGGTAGCGTGCCGACGGCGATCACATCGACCTTGGAACCATTCCCGACGCGCATCGTCACCTCGTCCTTTGCCAGTCTCCGCTTATTCCGCAGCTCCTGCTTTGAGTTACAAATGTGAGCAACCGCACCGGTATCAAATACCCAGGAGCTACTACGAGTACTGGTAAGGTTCATATCAATTACATGTATATCACATATACCTTTCGTGATGCCGGCCTTCTTGTCCGCTAAGTATTTGGGGCAGTTCCGCTTCCAGTGACCACTTCCCTTGCAATAAAAACACTCAGTCTCAGGCTTGGGTCCATTCTTTGGCTTCTTCCCGGCAGCTTGCTTGCCGGGCGCGGAAACTCCCTTGCCGTCCTTCTTGAAGTTCTTCTTACCCTTTCCTTTCTTGAACTTAGTGGTTTTATTCACCATCAACACTTGATGTTCCTTTTTGACTTCTACCTCTGCTGATTTCAGCATTGCAAATACTTCAGGAATGGTTTTTTCCATCCCCTGCATATTGAAGTTCATCACAAAGCTCTTGTAGCTCGGTGGAAGCGACTAAAGGATTCTGTCAACGACCACGTCATCCGGGAGATTAACTCCCAGCTGAGTCAAGCGGTTATGTAACACAGACATAGTGAGTATGTGCTCACTGACAGAACTGTTTTCCTCCATCTTACAGCTGAAGAACTTGTCGGAGACTTCATATCTCTCGACCCGGGCATGAGCTTGAAAAACCATTTTCAGCTCTTCGAACATCTCATATGCTCCGTGTCTCTCAAAACGCTTTTGGAGCCCCGGCTCTAAGCTGTAAAGCATGCCGCACTGAACGAGGGAGTAATCATCGATACGTGTCTGCCAAGCGTTCATAACGTCTTGTTCTGTAGGGAGAGCAGGTGCTTCACCTAGCGGTGCTTGTAGGACATAATCTTTCTTGGCAGCTATGAGGATGATCCTCAGGTTCTGGACCCAGTCCGTATAGTTGCTACCATCGTCTTTCAGCTTGGTTTTCTCTAGGAACGCGTTGAAGTTGAGGACAACGTTGGCCATTTGATCTACAATACATGTTGTAAAGATTTTAGACTAAGTTCATGATAATTAAGTTCATCTAATCAAATTATTCAATGAACTCCCACTTACATAGACATCCCTCCAGTCATCTAAGTATAACATGATCCGAGTTAACTAGGCCGTGTCCGATCATCACGTGAGACGGACTAGTCAACATCGGTGAACATCTTCATGTTGATCGTATCTTCTATACGACTCATGCTCGACCTTTCGATCTTCTGTGTTCCGAGGCCATGTCTGTACATGCTAGGCTCGTCAAGTCAACCTAAGTGTTTGCATGTGTAAATCTGTCTTACACCCGTTGTATGTGGACGTTGGAATCTATCACACCCGATCATCACGTGGTGCTTCGAAACAACGAACTGTCCCAACGGTGCACAGTTAGGGGAAACACTTTCTTGAAATTATTATGAGGGATCATCTTATTTACTACCGTCTTTCTAAGTAAACAAGATGCAAAAACATGATAAACATCACATGCAATCGAATAATAGTGACATGATATGGCCAGTATCATATAGCTCCTGTGATCTCCATCTTGGGGCTCCATGATCATCTTGTCACCGGCATGACACCATGATCTCCATCATCGTGTCTCCATGAAGTTTCTCGCCAACTATTACTTCTACTACTAGGGCTAACACGTTTAGCAATAAAGTAAAGTAATTTACATGGCGTTTCTCAATGACACGCAGGTCATACAAAAAATAAAGACAACTCCTATGGCTCCTGCCGGTTGTCATACTCATCGACATGCAAGTCGTGATTCCTATTACAAGAACATGATCTCATACATCACACATATATCATTCATCATTCATCACAACTTTGGCCATATCACATCACAGAACACTTGCTGCAAAAACAAGTTAGACGTCCTCTAATTGTTGTTGCAAGTTTTACGTGGCTGCAAGAGGGTTCTAGCAAGAACGTTTTCTTACCTACGTTAAAGCCACAACGTGATTTGTCAACTTCTATTTACCCTTCATAAGGACCCTTTTCATCAAATCCGCTCCAACTAAAGTGGGAGAGACAGACACCCGCCAGCCACCTTATGCAACTAGTGCATGTCAGTCGGTGGAACCGGTCTCACGTAAGCGTACATGTAAGGTTGGTCCGGGCCGCTTCATCCCACAATACCGCTGAAGCAAAATAAGACTAGTAGCGGAAAGAAAGTTGACAACATCTACGCCCACAACAAATTGTGTTCTACTCGTGCAAAAAGAACTACGCGTAGACCTAGCTCATGATGCCACCATTGGGGAACGTTGCAGAAAACAAAAAATTTCCTACGTTTTCACCAAGATCCATCTATGAGTTCATCTAGCAACGAGTGATCGGATGCATCTACATACCTTTGTAGATCGCGAGCGGAAGCGTTCAAGAGAACGGGGATGAGGGAGTCATACTCGACGTGATCCAAATCACCGGAGATCCTAGCGCCGAAGGACGGCACCTCCGCGTTCAACACACGTACGGTCAGCGTGACATCTCCTCCTTCTTGATCCAGCAAGGGGGAAGGAGAGGTTGATGAAGATCCAGCAGCACGACGGCGTGGTGGTGGATGCACCAGACACTTGGTCACTTTGAGCTCATTATGATGATGCATTACCGAATGGGCCCAGAGATACCTCTCCGTCATACGGAGTGACAAATCCCAGTCTTGATCCATGTCAACCCAACAGACACTTTTGGATATACCCGTAGTATACCTTTATAGTCACCCAGTTACGTTGTGATGTTTGGTACACCCAAAGCATTCCTACGGTATCCGGGAGTTACACGATCTCATGGTCTAAGGAAAAGATACTTGACATTGGAAAAACTCTAGCAAACGAACTATACGATCTTGTGCTATGTTTAGGATTGGGTCTTGTCCATCACATCATTCTCCTAATGTTGTGATCTCGTTATCAATGACATCCAATGTCCATAGTCAGGAAACCATGACTATTTGTTGATCAACGAGCTAGTCAACTAGAGGCTTACTAGGGACATGTTGGTGTCTATGTATTCACACATGTATTACGATTTCCGGATAACACAATTATAGCATGAATAAAAGACAATTATCATGAACAAGGAAATATAATAATAATCCTTTCATTATTGCCTCTAGGGCATATTTCCAACATGATACTTATGATGAAACTACCTCTATGCCTGATACTACTGTGCCACTTAGTATTTTCTTGAGGAACAACTTGCTAGGGCTAGAGAGATTGAAAATATTGAATCTGATGATACTGATGAAAGTGATGATGAAGAATCACTTGTTATTCCTAAGGGTTATGTTTTTCATCAAGAAGCTTCTTTAGCTATTTTAGCTTGCAAAAATAGAAATGAACTCAAAAGGTTATTAGCTAAATGGAGTAAGCAATCTCTAAATGCTAGAATGAAACCTGACCCTACTTTTGCTACTTCACCTATCTTTGTTACTGATAAGGATTATGAATTCCCTATTGATCCTGATATAATTACTTTGGTTGAATCTGATCCTTTTAATGGTTATGAATCTGAAATTGTTGTGGCACATCTTACTAAATTGAATGATATAGCCACCCTGTTCACTAAAAATGAGAGAACTCGTTACTTTTATATCCTTAAAATATTTCCGTTCTCATAAAAGGTGATGCTAAGATACGGTTTAATTCTCTAGATCCTGGTTGTGTGCGTAGTCCCCAGGATATGATTTATTACTTCTCTGCTAAATATTTCCCTGCTCATAAGAAACAAGCTGCTTTAAGGGATATATATAATTTTGTGCAAATTGAAGAAGAGAGTCTCCCACAAGCTTGGGGGAGGCTTCTCCAATTACTTAATGCTTTGCCTGATCATCCTCTTAAGAAAAATGAAATACTTGATATCTTTTATAATGGACTAACCGATGCCTCCAGAGATTACCTGGATAGTTGTGCTGGTTCTGTTTTCAGGGAAAGAACACCGGATGAAGCTGAAATTCTATTGAATAATATGTTGACAAATGAAAGTAATTGGACACCTCCGGAGCCAATTCCTGAGCCTATTCCTAAACCAACTCCAAAGAAGAGGGGTATTCTATTTCTCAGTCCTGAAGATATGCAAGAGGCAAAGAAATCTATGAAAGAAAAAGGTATTAAAGCTAAAGATGTTAAGAATTTACCTCCTATTGAAGAAATACACGGTCTTAATTTGCCGCCTATTGAAGAAACATATGATCTTAATCCTTTACCTATTGAAGAAACTCATGGTCTTGATAATCCGACACAGGTAGTAAAGGTAAATTCTCACTATAGATATGATAAAGCTGAAATCCCATTTACTAAATTTGCTAGCCCATGCTTAGATGAGTTTGATAAATTTATGGCTAAGCAAGAAGATTTTAATGCTTATTTTGGTAGGCAATTCAAATACAATTCAAATATGCTTGAACACTTGGGTGATTATATGGCTAATGTTAAAGGTGAACTTAAACTTATTAGTAAACATGCTTCTATGGTTACCACTCAAGTAGAACAAGTACTTAAAGCTCAAAATGATTAGCTCAATGAATTGAATAGTAAAGATAATGATAATGCTGTTAGAGTGGCTACTAGAACTGGTAGAATGACTCAGGAACCTTTGTATCATGAAGACCACCCTAAGAGAATTGAGCAAGATTCTCAGAGAAATAATATAGATGTACCTAGTTCTTCTAAAAAGAAGAAAAAGAAAAATGATAGGACTTTGCATGCTTCTAGTGAACCTATTACTGAAACACTTGATAATCCAAATGATATTTCTATTTCTGATGCTGAAACTCAATCTGGTAATGAACCCGAAACTAGTGGTAATGTTAATGATAATGTTCATAATGATGCTCAACCTAGTAATGATAATGATGTAGAAATTGAACCTGCTGTTGATCTTGATAACCCACAATCAAAGAATCAACGTTATGATAAGAAAGATTTAGTTGCTAGGAAATATGGTAAAGAAAGAGAGCCCTGGGTTCAAAAACCCATGCCTTTTCCTCCCAAACCATCTGAGAAAAAGGATGATGAGGATTTTGAGCGCTTTGCTGAAATGATTAGACCTATCTTTTTGTGTATGCAATTAACTGATATGCTCAAAACCAATCCTTATGCTAAGTACATGAAAGATATTATTACAAATAAAAGAAAGATACCGGAAGCTGAAATTTCCACCATGCTTGCTAATTATACTTTTAAGGGTGGAATACCAAAGAAACTTGGAGATCCCGGTGTACCAACTATACCATGCTCCATTAAAAGAAATTATGTTAAAACTGCTTTATGTGATCTTGGAGCCAGTGTTAGTGTTATGCCTCTCTCTTTATATCGTAGACTTGATCTGAATAAGTTGACACCTACTAAAATATCTTTGCAAATGGCTGATAAATCAACTGCTATACATGTCGGTATTTGTGAGGATGTGCCTGTTGTAGTTGCAAACGTTACTATTTTAACGGACTTTGTTATTCTTGATATTCCTGAGGACGATAGTATGTCTATTATTTTTGGAAAACCCTTTTTGAATACTGCAGGGGCTGTTATTGATTGCACTAATGGCAATGTCACTTTTCATGTAAATGGTAATGAGCATACGGTACACTTTCCGAGGAAACAACCTCAAGTTCACAGTATCAATTCTATTGGAAAAATTCCATCGATTATATTTGGAGGTTTTGAATTTCCTCTTCCTACTGTCAAGAAGAAATATGATATTCTTATTATTGGGGATGTGCATATCCCCGTTGAGGTAACATAGTGTTATTCGAAATTTCTCCGGTTCCATGTTATTCAGAATAAGTTCGTTAACAAGACTTGATCAACCTTGTTAGTGGATTCCTTTTGATGATCATGAGATGGATGAAACTAGAAGGCACAACCTTCTGTACCCCACTTTTACTTTATGTTACTTATATTAAATAAAATAAAAACAAATATTTTTCTGTCTGTTATCTGATTATCCGTGCAATATAAAAATACCTCGAAAATAAAAGTTCTCCAAATGCCCTGAAATTTAAATATGATTTTTTCTAGAATATTTGAGAATATTTAGCACTGAGAACACAGCAGGGGGGTCAACCACCTGCCCATTGATACGTCCATTTTGCATCATGCTTTTATACCGATATTTATTGCATTATGGACTGTTATTTCACTTTATGTCACAATACTTATGGCTATTCTCTCTTATTTTACAAGGCTTAGATAAGGAGGGAGAACGCCGGCAGCTGGAATTCTGGGCTGGAAAAGGAGCAAATATTAGAGACCTATTCTGCGCAACTCCAAAAGTCCTGAAACTCCACGGAACATCTTAAAATAAATAAAGAAAACTCCTCGCCAAAGATGAAGGCCAGGGGGCCCACACCCTGCTCATGAGGGTGGGGGCGCGCCCCCCCTTCTAGGGCGCGCCCCCTACCTCGTGGGCCCCCTGGTGGGTCTCCGACGTCCATCTTCTCCTATATGAAGTCTTTCAATGAGAAAAAATAATAAGCAACCTTTCGGGACGAAACTCCGCCGCCACGAGGCAGAACCTTGGCGGAACCAATCTAGAGCTCCGGCAGAGCTGTTCTACCGGGGATACTTCCCTCCGGGAGGGGAGATCATCACCATCGTCATCACCAACGCTCCTCTCATCGGGAGAGGGCAATTTCCATCAACATCTTCACCAACACCATCTCATCTCCAAACCCTAGTTCATCTCTTGTATCCAATTCTTGTCTCAAAGCCCGGGATTGGTGCTAGTAGGTTGCTAGTAGTGTTGATTACTCCTTGTAGTTGATGCTAGTTGGTTTATTTGGTGGAAGATCATATGTTCAGATCCTATATGCATATTATTACCCCTCTGATTATGAACATGAATATGCTTTGTGAGTAATTACATTTGTTCCTGAGGACAAGGGAGAAGTCTTGCTATTAGTAGTCATGTGAATTTGGTATTCGTTTGATATTTTGATAAGATGTATGTTGTCTAGCCTCTAGTGGTGTTATGTGAACGTCGACTACATAACACTTCACCATTATTTGGGCCTAGAGGAAGGCATTGGGAAGTAATAAGTAGATGATGGGTTTCTAGAGTGACAGAAGCTTAAACCCTAGTTTATGCGTTGCTTCGTAAGGAGCTGATTTGGATCCACATGTTTCATGCTATGGTTAGGTTTACCTTAATACTTTTGTTGTAGTTGCAGATGCTTGCAATAGAGGTTAATCATAAGTGGGATGCTTGTTCAAGTAAGAACAGCACCCAAGCACTGGTCCACCCACATATAAAATTATCAAAGTATCGAACGCGAATCATATGAACGTGATGAAAACTAGCTTGACGATATTCCCATGTGTCCTCGGGAGCGGTTTTCCTTATATAAGAGTTTGTTCCGGCTTGTCTTTGCTAGAAAAAGGATTGGGCCACCTTGCTGCACTTTATTTACTTTTGTTACTTGTTTCTCGTTACAATTTACCTTATCACAAAACTATCTGTTACCACTTATTTCAGTACTTGCAGCGAATACCTTGCTGAAAACCGCTTATCATTTCCTTCTGGTCCTTGTTGGGTTCGACACTCTTACTTATCGAAAGGAATACGATAGATCCCCTATACTTGTGGGTCATCAAGACTCTTTTCAGGCGTCGTTGCCGGGGAGTGTAGCGCCTTTGGTAGGTGGAATTTGGTAAGGAAAAATTTATATAGTGTGCTGAAATTTACTGTCACTTGTTACTATGGAAAGTAATTCTCTGAGGGGCTTGTTCGGGGTATCTTCACCCCATCCAGTAGAGCAAAGAGTTGCTCCTCAACCTACTGAACCTATTGAAAATGAAACTCCTTTAGAATTTCCTTCGGGTATGATGGAAAAACGGCTAGCTAACCCTTTTACAGAAGATGGAACAAAGCATCCTGATGAGCACTTAATATATGTGGATGAAGTTTGTGGATTATTTAAGCTTGCAGGTATACCCGATGATGTTGCTAAGAAGAAGGTCTTCCCTTTATCTTTGAAGGGAGACGCATTGATATGGTATAGGCTATGTGATGATATGAGATCATGGAACTATAAAAGATTGAAGTTGGAATTTCATTAGAAGTATTACCCTATGCATCTTGTTCATCATGATCGCAATTATATATATAATTTCTGGCCTTGCGAAGGAGAAAGCATCGCTCAAGCTTGGGGGAGGCTTAAATCAATGTTATATTCATGCCCCAATCATGAGCTCTCGAGAGAAATAATTATGCAAAGTTTTTATGCTCGGCTTTCTGAAAACAATCGCACCATGCTCGATACTTCTTGTGTTGGCTCTTTTATGATGAACACTATTGAATTTAAATGGAATTTATTGGATAGAATTAAACGCAACTCTGAAGATTGGGACCTCGACGAAGGTAAGGAGTTAGGTATGACACCTAAGTTTGATTGTGTTAAATCTTTTATGGACACCGATATTTTCCGTAAGTTTAGCACTAAATATGGACTTGACTCTGAGATAGTAGCTTCTTTCTGTGAATCTTTTGCTACTTATGTTGATCTCCCTAAGGAGAAGTGGTTTAAATATCATCCTCCCATAGAATTAAAAGTAGCTGCACCTATTAAAGTTGAAGAAAAGACTGTCACTTATAATGATCCTATTGTTCTTATGTTGAGAAACCACCTTTCCCTGTTAGAGTAAAGGATCATGCTAAAGCTTCAACTGTTGTTCGTAAAAGCAATATTAGAACTTATACACCTCCTGGGAAAGTTAAAGTAGAACCTAATATTGCTATTGTTAAAGATCTCTTGTATGATAATATTGATGGGCACGTTATTAAGTTCGATGGTGAAACTGCTAGAATTGCTAAGCCTTGTGATAAAGATAAACACAGACCTGTGGTAGGCGTGCCTGTTATTTCTGTTAAAATAGGAGATCATTGTTATCATGGCTTATGTGATATGGGTGCTAGTGCTAGTGTTATACCTTATGACTTGTATAAAGAAATCAAGCATGAAATTGCACCTGCTGAGTTAGAAGATATTGATCTCACAATTAAACTTGCCAATAGAGATACTATTTTAGTGATGGGAATTGTTAGAGATGTTGAAGTCTTGTGTGGGAAAACTAAATATCCTGCTGATTTTCTTGTTCTTACTTCTCCGTAAGATAGCTTTTGTCCCATTATATTTGGTAGACCCTTCTTGAACACTGTTAATGCTTGGATAGATTGCGAAAAGAATGTTGTTACTATTGGCTTGGATGATATGGTTCATGAGTTTAATTTCTCTAAATTTAGTAAACAACATCGTGAGGAAGAATTACCTAGTAAGGATGAAATTATTGGTCTTGCTTCTATTGCCGTACCTCCTAGTGATCCTTTAGAACACTATTCGCTAGACCATGAAAATGATATGTTCATGAATGAAAGAAGGGAAATAGATGAAGTATTCTTTAAACAGGAACCTATTCTGCAACACAATTTGCCTCTTGAAATTTTAGGGGATCCTCCTCCACCCAAGGGTGATCCCGTGTTTGAGCTTAAACCATTGCCTGATAATCTTAAATATGCTTATCTTGATGAAAAGAAGATATATCCTGTTATTATTAGTGCTAACCTTTCAGAGCATGAAGAAGAAAGATTGCTAAAAACTCTGAAGAAGCACCGTGCTGCTATTGGATATACTCTTGATGATCTTAAATATGCTTATCTTGATGAAAAGAAGCACCGTGCTGCAGAGATGTGAAGAAACTAATCTTGTCTTGAATTGGGAAAAGTGCCACTTTATGGTTAATGAAGGTATTGTCTTGGGGCACAAAGTTTCTGAAAGAGGTATTGAAGTTGATAAAGCCAAGGTTGATGCTACTGAAAAGATGCCATGTCCCAAGGACATCAAAGGTATAAGAAGTTTCCTTGGTCATGCTGGATTTTATAGGAGGTTCATTAAGGACTTCTCAAAAATTTCTCGGCCTCTGACTAATTTATTACAAAAAGATATACCATTTGTCTTTGATGATGATTGTGTAGAAGCATTTGAAATACTTAAGAAAGCATTAGTCTCTGCACTTGTTGTTCAGCCACCTGATTGGAACCTACCCTTTGAAATTATGTGTGATGCTAGTGATTATGCTGTAGGTGCTGTCCTAGGGCAAAGAGTTGATAAGAAATTAAATGGTATTCACTATGCTAGTAAGACTCTAGATAATGCTCAAAGAAATTATGCTACTACTGAAAAAGAACTCTTAGCAGTTGTATTCGCTTGTGATAAGTTCAGACCTTATATTGTTGATTCTAAAGTAACTATTCACACTGATCATGCTGCTATTAAATATCTTATGGAAAAGAAAGATGCTAAACCTAGACTCATCAGATGGGTTGTCCTGCTACAAGAATTTGATTTGCATATTGTTGATAGAAAGGGAGCTGAGAACCCCGTTGCAGACAACTTGTCTAGGTTAGAGAATGTTCTTGATGACCCACTACCTATTAATGATAGCTTTCCTGATGAACAATTAAATGTTATAAGTACTTCTCGTAGTACTCCATGGTATGCTGATTATGCTAATTATATTGTTGCTAAGTTTATACCACCTGGCTTCACATACCAGCAAAAGAAAAAGTTTTTCTATGACTTGAGACATTACTTTTGGGATGACCCACATCTTTATAAAGAAGGAGTAGATGGTGTTATTAGACGTTGTGTACCTGAGCATGAACAGGAACAGATCCTACGCAAGTGTCATTCCGAGGCTTATGGAGGACACCACGTTGGAGATAGAACTGCACATAAGGTATTGCAATCTGGTTTTTATTGGCGTACTCTCTTCAAGGATGCCCGTAAGTTTGTCTTGTCTTGTGATGAATGTCAAAGAATTGGTAATATTAGTAGACGTCAAGAAATGCCTATGAATTATTCACTTGTTATTGAACCATTTGATGTTTGGGGCTTTGATTATATGGGACCTTTTCCTACCTCTAATGGATACACACATATTCCAGTTGTTGTTGATTACGTTACTAAGTGGGTAGAAGCTATTCCAACTAATAGTGTTGATCATAACACTTCTATTAAAATGCTTAAAGAAGTTATTTTTCTGAGGTTTGGAGTCCCTAGATATTTAATGACTGATGGTGGTTCACACTTTATTCATGGTGCCTTCTGTAAAATGCTTGCTAAATATGATGTTAATCATAGAATTGCATCTCCTTATCACCCAAAGTCTAGTGGTCAAGTAGAGTTGAGCAATATAGAGCTCAAATTAATTTTGCAAAATACTGTTAATAGGTCTAGAAAGAATTGGTCCAAGAAACTTGATGATGCATTATGGGCTTATAGAACTACATACAAAAATCCTATCGGTATGTCTCCGTATAAAATGGTTTATGGAAAAGCATGTCACTTACCTCTCGAACTAGAACATAAGGCATATTGGGCTATTAAAGAGCTCAACTATGATTTTAAACTTGCCGGTGAGAAGAAGTTATTTGATATTAGCTCACTTGATGAATGGAGAACCCAAGCTTATGAAAATGCCAAGTTGTTTAAAGAAAAAGTTAAAAGATGGCATGACAAAAGGATACAAAAGCGTGAGTTTAATGTAGGTGATTATGTATTGCTATACAACTCTCGTTTAAGATTTTTTGCAAGAAAACTTCTCTCTAAATGGGAAGGCCCCTATGTTATCGAGGGGGTCTAGCGTTCTGGTGCCATAAAAATCAACAACTTCGAGGGCACAAATCCGAAGGTGGTAAACGGTCAAAGAATCAAACATTATATCTCAGGTAATCCCATAAATGTTGAAACCAATATTATTGAAACCGTAACCCCGGAGGAATACATAAGGGACACCTTCCAGACCGTTTCAGACTCCGAAAAGGAATAGGTATGTGGTACGGTAAGTAAACCGACTCCAAAACAATTTTAAGGCAATATTTCTCCGTCTTGGAATATTTAGAAAAATAGAAAAATAAGTAGCAGTCCGGGAAGGACACGAGGGCCCCACGAGGGTGGTGGCCGCACCCCCCTACCTCGTGAGCACCTCATGTGCCTTCCGGACTCTGTTTTCTTGCACGATACATATTTTGGTCGGTAAAAATTCATTATATAACCTCCCGAAGGTTTTGACTCCCGTATCACGCAAATATCCTCTGTTTTCGTTTCGAGTTGTCCCGTTGCAGATTAAATCAACATGTCTTCCCAGGATTCGGAAGGAGAAAGCTATGTGGATGATTACTTAGCAAATCCCAAGGTCTATGGAGATGTGGAACACGATGGATGGACCACGGAGGAAGAAGAGGACTATGAACCCATGGGGAAGGAGGAGACAAGCTCAGATGAAGATGAAGCACCATTACCTCAACCTGGGGACATGCACGTGGAGTTCAAAAAGTCAAGTCTCCCTTATAGGGTAAAGAAACCCAAGTTCGAGTTTATCCCTTTTCGTCTCTTGCAGGAAAATAAGCAGGACCTATGCAAAAAGATATTAACCCTGGAGTGGGAGATTGATGATCTGAGGGATCAAAATGCCGTCCTCAAGCGCAAATTAAGGGAGAAGCCTAAGCCATCAACTAAGCCAACATCACCACCACCTTCTTCACCGACAAAGGAGACATGATCACATGGGTATGGGTACTCCCCTTGGCAACTGCCAAGCTTGGGGGAGGTGCCCCGGTATCGTATCACAATCACAACTCCTATCTTTACCGTTTTTCTTAGTTCGATCCTAATAGTAGTATCTTGATCTAGTAGAATAAAGTTTATGGCATGATCTAGTTTTGAGTTTTGCTTTATGATCTCTCTTTGTAATCGAGTCTGTGAGCTATATATAATAAAGATTAGTGTTGAGTCAAGGGCTTGATTATTTTGCCATGATCTTGGGTGAATAAAAGAAAAGAGAAAAAGAATAAAAAGAAACAAAAAATTCATATTGATCTTATTGAGAGTAACGACTTCACATAGAAAGAGTATGATGATTAAAAGTTGTTGGGAGTTGGCAGACATAGCTTTGGTCATTGTTGCAATTAATAGGAAGTAATAAGGAAAGAGAGGTTTCACATATAGATATATTATCATTGACATCTTTTATGATTGGGAGCACTCATTAAAATATGACATGCTAAACAGTTGATGTTGGACAAGGAAGACAACGTAATGAGTTATGTCTTTCTTATATCTGAGGTGAAGTATGTTGTCATGGATCCTCTAACTTGTTGAGCTTGCCTTTCCCCCTCATGCTAGCCAAATTCTCAGCACCAAGTAGAAATACTACTTGTGCTTCCAAATACCCTTAAACCAGTTTTTCCATGAGAGTCCACCATATCTATCTATGGATTGAGTAAGATCCTTCAAGTAAGTTGTCATCGGTGCAAAGCAATAAAAATTTCTCTAAATATGTATGATTGATTGGTGTGGGAGAAATAAGCTTTATACGATCTTGTGATGTGGAATTAATAAAAGCGACGGACTGCATAATAAAGGTTCATATCAAAAGGGGCAATATAAAGTTACGTTCTTTCACATTGAGATTTTGTGCATCCAACCATAAAAGCGCATGGCAACCTCTGCTTGCCTCTGCGAAGGGCCTATCTTTTATTATTATCTTCTAACTTATGCAAGATTCACGGTGATCTTCACCTTTCCTTTTTCATTTTATCCTTTGGCAAGCTCAGCATGTTGGAAAGAACATGATATATATATATATATATATCTAATTGGATATAGGGGAGCATGAATTATTATTGTTGACATTACCCTTGAGGTAAAAGGTTGTGGGGCAAAACTATAAGCCCCTATCTTTCTCCGTGTCCGATTAAAACTTCATAACCACAAGTATTGCGTGAGTGTTAGCAATTACGAAGGACTAAATGATAGTTGAGTATGTGGACTTGCTTTTTAGCTCTGACATAGACTCTTTCTGATGTTATCATAAATTGCAATTGCTTCAGTGACTGAGATTATAGTTTGTTGGAGCCCAATAAGGTTTATGATTTATACTCTTGCATTGTGAATAGATCATCACTTGAACATAAGTAATCATATGACAAAATCTATATATGTTGCTGTTATGAGAATAATCATGATGCCTTCATGTCCGTATTTTATTTTTATCGACGCCTCTACCTCTAAATATGAGGACATATTTATTGTTATCGGCTTTTCGCTTGAGGACAAGTGAGGTCTAAGCTTGGGGGAGTTGATACGTCCATTTTGCAGCATGCTTTTATATCGATATTTATTGCATTATGGACTGTTATTTCACTTTATGTCACAATACTTATGGCTATTCTCTCTTATTTTACAAGGCTTACATAAGGAGGGAGAACGCCGGCAGCTGGAATTCTGGGCTGGAAAAGGAGCAAATATTAGAGACCTATTATGCGCAACTCCAAAAGTCCTGAAACTCCACGGAACATCTTAAAATAAATAAAGAAAAATCCTCGCCAAAGATGAAGGCCAGGGGGCCCACACCCTGCTCACGAGGGTGGGGGGCGCGCCCCCCTCCTAGGGCGCACCCCCCTACCTCGTGGGCCCCCTGGTGGGTCTCCGACGTCCATCTTCTCCTATATGAAGTCTTTCGATGAGAAAAAAATAATAAGCAACCTTTCAGGACGAAACTCCGCCACCACGAGGCGGAACCTTGGCGGAACCAATCTACAGCTCCGGTAGAGCTATTCTGTCGGGGATACTTCCCTCCGGGAGGGGGAAATCATCACCATCGTCATCACCAACGCTCCTCTCATCTGGAGAGGGCAATCTCCATCAACATCTTCACCAGCACTATCTCATCTCCAAACCCTAGTTCATCTCTTGTATCCAATTCTTGTCTCAAAGCCCGGGATTGGTGCTAGTAGGTTGCTAGTAGTGTTGATTACTCCTTGTAGTTGATGCTAGTTGGTTTATTTGGTGGAAGATCATATGTTCAGATCCTATATGCATATTATTACCCCTCTGATTATGAACATGAATATGCTTTGTGAGTAATTACGTTTGTTCCTGAGGACAAGGGAGAAGTCTTGCTATTAGTAGTCATATGAATTTGGTATTCGTTTGATATTTTGATAAGATGTATGTTGTCTAGCCTCTAGTGGTGTTATGTGAACGTCAACTACAAGACACTTCACCATTATTTGGGCCTAGAGGAAGGCATTGGGAAGTAATAAGTAGATGATGGGTTGCTAGAGTGACAAAAGCTTAAACCCTAGTTTATGCGTTGCTTTGTAAGGGGCTGATTTGGATCCACATGTTTCATGCTATGGTTAGGTTTACCTTAATACTTTTGTTGTAGTTGCTTGCAATAGAGGTTAATCATAAGTGGGATGCTTGTTCAAGTAAGAACAACACCCAAGCACCGGTCCACCCACATATCAAATTATCAAAGTATCGAACACAAATCATATGAACGTGATGAAAACTAGCTTGACGATATTCCCATGTGTCCTCGAGAGCGCTTTTCCTTATATAAGAGTTTGTTCCGGCTTGTCCTTTGCTACAAAAAGGATTGGGCCACCTTGCTGCACTTTATTTACTTTTGTTACTTGTTGCCCGTTACAGTTTACCTTATCACAAAACTATCTGTTAGCACTTATTTCAGTACTTGCAGAGAATACCTTGGTAAAAACCGCTTATCATTTCCTTCTGCTCCTCGTTGGGTTCGACACTCTTACTTATCGAAAGGACTACGGTAGATCCCCTATACTTGTGGGTCATCACCCACGAGGGTGGAGGGCGCGCCCTACCACCCTGGGCGCGCCCCCTGCCTCGTGGGCCCACGGTGGCCCTCCTCCACTTATCCTTTCACCCATACACTTATTCTTCCTCCCACAAACACGAATAAGCAGCTCAAACCCGAGTTCAAGCTCGTTTTGCTGCCATTTTCGATCTCCTTGCTCAAAGCACCTCTCACAAAACTGCTTGGGGAGATTGTTCCTTGGTATGTGACTCCTCCATTGGTCCAATTAGTTTTTGTTCTAGTGCTTTATTCATTGCAAATTTTTGCTGCTTAGGTGACCCTATTCTTGAGCTTGTATGTCAAATTTATATGGTCAAAAGTAGTTCTAATGCATGATATAGGCCCTAGGCACTTGTAGGAGTAGTTGCTATCAATATTACCGAGTTTGGTTTACCTTTATTTTGAAGTTACTAAAAAAATTCAGAATTTTTCAGAGGAAGAAATATGCTTAGGAAAATGTTCCAAGGTGGTTCTTCAAGGAAGCAAGGACCTAGGCTTGCAATGCGTGATGCTGATGACGAGCCACCAAGAGATGCTCCATTGCATCCTTGTGAATGGCCCACTGAGAACTTTATGGATCAAGCGGGAATTAAGGAAGAATTCAACACATATTTGTGTAACGCTGATCTTGTGAGCTTCGAGGAAGAGAAGTGCAGCCAGTATCACACCCTCACCATTACCTTTGTGAGGAGGCAAGAGGAAGATATACTATTACCAGAGAGGAGGCAGATGAGTACGAGAGGAGAGAGGAGGCCGCTCGTCGCCACGCTGCAGCTTAGCAGGCGATAGCCGTTGCATCGCAGTACGACCCCAGCTACTATTATGGATATCCGACAGGCCAGCCGTGGCCATAGACCAACTTAGGCCAAAAGCCTAAGCTTGAGTATTCTATAGTCTCACCTAAATAGCTTGGCGTAATCATGGTCATAGCTGTTTCCTGTGTGAAATTGTTATCCGCTCACAATTCCACACAACATACGAGCCGGAAGCATAAAGTGTAAAGCCTGGGGTGCCTAATGAGTGAGCTAACTCACATTATGTGTTTAATGAATCTTAAGAAAAAACCAAAAAATTTAGTTGTAGATTTTAGTTAGTTTAATTTCCATGCTTGTAGTAGTAATTAAAAAGAAAACCCAAAAATATTTCATGTTCTTCTTTTGCTTGTTGGGAGCTTTCCCGT